>NC_085011.1:1672224-1834208 GCF_963854185.1 Sardina pilchardus | reverse complement strand
TAGCGCAGCGTTAAAGTGCTGTGTGTGCCTAACTGTCTATATGCTACATAGCGCAGCTCTGTTGCTCTGTTGTCTGTGCTGACTGTGCTCTCTGCTGCCCCCCAGAGGAGACGTTGCTGCAGTGCACTGACCTGGCGTCGTGCGTGCGTCTGCTGAAGCCGGAGCACCTGAACACTGGCCTGGAGCTCATCCGCCGCATCCAGGAGCGCCTGGTGGCCATCCTGCAGCACTCCACACAGGTGAGCGCACACACACCTGTACACACACCTGTACACACACACACACACCTGTACACACACACACACTCCTGTATATACACACACCTGTACACACACACACCTATAGTTATCCTGCAGCATTCCACACAGGTGAGCACACACACCTGTATACACACCTGTACACACACACCTGTAGATACACACCTGTACACACACACACACACCTATAGTGATCCTGCAGCATTCCACACAGGTAAGCACACACACACCTGTACACACACACACACACCTGTAGCCATCCTGCAGTATTCCACACAGGTGAGCACGCACACACCTGTTCACAGGTGAGCAGCCCAGTACACACACCTGTCCACAGATGAGACTGCTCCAGATCACTGATCAAGGCACCGTACAGGTAACACAGGTCAGATCACTGATCAACACACCTGTGCACAGGTAAGACAGGTCAGATCACAGAACAACACAGAGAACAACATCTGTGTATAGGTGAGACAGATTGGGTCATCCATCAACACACCTGTGTACACTGCTTTATACGTCTTGTTTAATGTGTGTGTGTGTGTGTGTGTGTGTGTGTTGGCAGGACTTCCGGGTGGGCTACCAGACCAAGTCTGCTGACCAGGAGGCTGGACAGGCGTCGAACCTCAACCATGCTGGCACTAACAAAGAGTGAGCATGCACACACACACACACACACACACACACACACACACACACACACACACACAAACACATCAACCATGCTGGCACTAACAAAGAGTGAGCATGCGCACACACACACACACACACACACACACACACACACACACACACACACACACACACACACACACACATCAACCATGTTGGCTCTAACAAAGAGTGAGCACACACACACACACACACACACACACATCATAAAGTGTAACACGTATTCTTCTCATTCCTGCATCTCTCTCTATCCCTCGTCCTCTCTCATTCTATGCCTTATCTTCTCTATCACTTTATTTCTCGTCCTCTCTCGTCCTCTCTCACTCTATGCCTTATCCTCTCTATCACTTTATTTCTCGTCCTCTCTCATTCTGTCTCCCTCTCCTTACTCTCTGCTCTCTATCTCTCATCCTCTCTATCACTCTCTCTCTCTCTCTCTCTCTCTCCTGCTCTCTCACTCTATGCCTTATCCTCTCGATCACTTTATTTCTCATGCTTTCTATCATTCTGTCTCCCTCTCCTTACTCTCTGCTCTCTATCCCCCCCTTCTCGTCCGTCCAGGTCCAAGTCCGAGAGGGGTTCTGAGTCGGGAGATTCGGACAACAACAACTACACGGGCGAGGAGGGAGGCGACGAGGCAGAGGAGGACGAAGAGTACGACGACGACTACGTCCCCGAGTGGCACGAGGACTACGACGAGGAGGACATCGACGAGGACGACTTCTTCTCCGACAACGAAGAGTCCGAGAACCTGGAGAGCGACTTCAGTCCCCTCGACTGAGGAGACCCTCCTCGTCCGCCCAGACGCACCGCACCGCACCTCAGCATCTCCACTGAGCAGGCACTGCGCCCACACACATCCCTGAGATCCCAGATCAACCACCAAGCACTTAGAGGAAGAGTTCAGCTTTGGAATCAACCTGATGGAGGTTGTGAATGTTAACAGTAAAATGCCATCCCCAGTGTATGTAAAATGAAGGGAGGCAGAGCCTGGTTGGCCTCTTACATGTTTGGATTGAGTCCCGCGTCTGTAAAAGCTCCATTTTGGGGTGGTTGCCTTTTTTATTTCACCATTATGACAAGCAGCCATTGTAGGCCCTGTTGAGGCTCTTGCGGCTCGTTTTCTTTTAGTCTTTGTTTTATGAGGCATCACATCTTTTTTCATTGCCAAGCAGGGTATGAAGATTACAAACTGTAAAGAAGGAGAAGCCCAAGGCTGGTTCTGCACAGGCTCCAAGCCGTGTGCTAGAGACAGCAGCTGGCTACTTTTGCTCTGATGCTAAACGCTGTTTCTGTTTCTCGCCTCTTCCAATTGTAATAAGAAGGGATCTGTGATGCAGTCAAGAAAGCACCTTGTTGGTCAAAAGTTTCTTTCTTTCTGTTTTTTTTTTCCTTCTTTTTTTTATCCAAAATTGTGGATGCTAAATGTGTATTCCTTAATTTCCGTAACAAAATGCCTTGATTTCTGTTTATCCTCTTTTTTAAAAAAATCTAATAATTCATGGAAATGCCTTGGTATGTGTATCTCAACTGTTGTGCGTCCTCTCTGCGGCTGCACAGAAACTCAGCCCTTGGTGATTGTATGTGAGAGGCAGGTGCGCGAGGAGGAGGAGCCTCTGAGTGCGTTAGCGTGCAGCACTGTGCAGGAGTGGTGTCCTAGCAACTGAGCGCTGTGATGGAGGGCTGGGAGGGGCTTCTGGTGGCCAGACCAATCACATACTTGTGTTGGCCTCCCTGGACGCCATCACTGCGGCGATACGTTCACAGGCCACATAACTCATAATGGCTGTTGCGCTCCTCATGGCTTCATCTTTATTTCTTACGACAACAAAAAAGATGGCTAAAAGAAAGTCAAACTTTTGGACATGTTTATGTTCATTTGCAATGTTCAGATATCAAATATCTTGCAATGTCTTGGTTTGAGTTAGCAGTAAGTTGAAGATATCCTTATATTCATATATTGTTCCACCATTATAAAATGTTCTCTTTCTGCCTGAAGTTGTGCAACTTCAGCTAACTGAATAAAATGCTTTTCTCAAACTGCATCGTTGTGCGTTTACTGCTGAGTTGGAGGTAATCCGTTCACCCCACTGATTAAGAAGCACCGTAGTGTGGCGTAGACCTACTGATTAAGAAGCACGCTACCGTAGTGTGGCGTAGACCTACTGATTAAGAAGCACACTACCGCAGTGTGGCGTAGACCTACTGATTAAGAAGCACACTACCGCAGTGTGGCGTAGACCTACTGATTAAGAAGCACACTACCGCAGTGTGGCGTAGACCTACTGATTAAGAAGCACACTACCGCAGTGTGGCGTAGACCTACTGATTAAGAAGCATGGTACTATGGTGTGGCGTAGACCTACTGATTAAGAAGCACGCTATACTGTAGTGTGGCGTAGACCTACTGATTAAGAAGCATGGTACTATGGTGTGGTGTAGACTTACTGATTAAGAAGCATGGTACTATGGTGTGGCGTAGACCTACTGATTAAGAAGTGTGGTACTATGGTGTGGTGTAGACCTACTGATTTAGAAGTGTGGTACTATGGTGTGGTGTAGACCTATTGGGGACATTGTAGTGTAGCCTACTCCATATAATCACAGTACTATAGTGTGGCGTAGACCTATTGGGGACATTGTAGTGTAGCCTACTCCATATGATCATGGTACTATAGTGTGGTGTGGGCCTACTAGGGTGTAGCCCAAGTCAAAAATAGAGTTTATCCACCTCTCAAAACAGTTTATTCACCAATTGCAACTTATAATATAGATAGAGGGAGGGCGTATAAACGCTGAATGAGAGGCACCTAGAGTATGCACTAGTTCAAACAGAAGGTCAAGGTAACAGAGTATGCATGCATGTCTGGGAGGACTAGTTCAAACAGAAGGTCAGGGTAACAGAGTATGCATGCATGTCTGGGAGGACTAGTTCAAACAGAAGGTCAAGGTAACAGAGTATGCATGCATGTCTGGGAGGACTAGTTCAAACAGAAGGTCAAGGTAACAGAGTATGCATGCATGTCTGGGAGGACTAGTTCAAACAGAAGGTCAAGGTAACAGAGTATGCATGCATGTCTGGGAGGACTAGTTCAAACAGAAGGTCAAGGTAACAGAGTATGCATGCATGTCTGGGAGGACTAGTTCAAACAGAAGGTCAGGGTAACAGAATATGCATGCATATTCAAACAGAAGGTCAAGGTAACAGAGTATGCATGCTTGTTCAAACAGAAGGTCAGGGTAACAGAATATGCATGCATGTTGGGGAGGACTACATGCCATGTACAGTATGAACATGGCATGGGCTTTCTCCAGGGTAACCTTTTACTAGCTACCATGATTTCTCTCTGTTCCTGTGTCTTCTCATTTGGTTATTCAATGAATATAGTGACTAACATCAGCTGTATTCTGTTTCCTTGTGAACTTTGTCAAAAAAAGGCATGTTTGAGCAATGTTGTAATTTGTAACAACAAAAGTACAGCTAGGTTAAGAGGTAGCCTAAGTACAGCAGTACTAGGATAAGAGGTAGCCTAAGTACCGCATCATGTGACCCTTCAGGTCAGAATGTCAGGTCATGTACCAAAAACAGTTAGGCTACCACTGGCAGCATTTAGAGGCTTAGGGTCTAATATGATCCTTTACAGGTGTAAATCTATGTATTATTGCATTGTGCACAGAGGCTATACAATATAACAATAAAATAAGTATTTATGTTTCATTTGATTTAACTTAAGTCAAGTAAAGAGATTTTGTATATTGTCTGATGTGAAGTGTTCTAAACTAATGTTTTTTCGTTGTTGTGGTCAGTTTATTTATACAACTAAGTGTACATTTTAGCCCATGCAAAACATTTGGTAAGAGCGCTTGATTGTATTAAATCTGGCGTGACGTCAGGGGGCAACCGGATATTTCTTCCATGTCACCACCCTTTCCAGCACAACAACATCCGGGCTCTGCATACTCGCTGATTATGTGCTGCTAACGCTACGCAGTTAAGGTTACCATGTGGATTCAAACAGGAGTAATATTACCATTTAATAATTACAGCGTTATGGGAAGAGCATACCACACGCTGTGACGAATTTAACAGGTTACCACTACCTGGTGGCTTTGTTAGCTGCGGAGTTTTCAGTTGGTTGCTGACTAGCCAGCTTTAAAGTTAGCTAACTTAACACTGAACGTTACGGTAGAGCTTCATGGCGCGAGGTCGAAAACGAGGTGGGATGTATGATACCCCTCATGGCAGCGGTCCCCGCTTCCCATCGCATCCACAGGGGCCTCCCCAGTCGGAGCGACACTGGATGGGGCCACCACACCGCGATGATCCTGGTGAAAACTTCATGCACGGACATCCACCGAGGTACCGGATGCATATGGGGGGAATGTCTGAACCACATGTCCATGATGGTCCAAGACCAATTCATCACCCAATGGATATACAGCCGATGGATTGTCGTCCTAATAATGACACTGACTTGCGTTTCGGCCAAGCCCCTTATGCGAACGATTACCATTCAGAAGCGGATCGTCCACCGATGGATAGACATTATCCTCCGAGGGTGTATGAACAGGGTCTGGAAGGGGATCGTGAGTTTGAGCCTGTGGAGCGAAGATTACCGATAGATGGCGAACCTGAATCGATCCGGTTTAGACGTGTGGATCATGGCCATGGATATATAGATCCCCACTTGGCACCGACAAACTCTAATTTCGGACCAGACAGGCGTCAGTTTGGACCTGGTGGTCATTTTGGACCTATGGACTCTGACTATGGTCCAGATTCGCGCCAGCCTCGACCAGGGGATCAATTTTTGCCGATGGAGTCAGACTTTGGGCAAGATACGCGTCACTGTGGACCAGGTGGACACCTCGGACCGATGGAGTCTGACTGCGGGCAAGATTCGCGTCGGTATGGACCAGGAGATCGCTTTGGACCAATGGAGCCTGCCTTTGGGCCAGATTCGCGTCAGCGTGTACCAGGAGATCACTTTGGACCGATGGAGCCTGACTTTGGGCCAGATTCGCGTCGGTATGGACCAGGAGATCGCTTTGGACCAATGGAGCCTACCTTTGGGCCAGATTCGCGTCAGCGTGGACCAGGAGATCACTTTGAACCGATGGAGCCTGACTTTGGGCCAGATTCCCGTCAGCGTGGACCAGGGGATCACTTTGGACCGATGGAGTCTGGCTTTGGGCCAGATTCGCGTCAGCGTGGACCAGGGGATCACTTTGGACCGATGGAGTCTGACTTTGGGCCGGACTCACGACAGTCTGGACCAGGGGATCACTTTGGACCAGTAAATCCTCGCTTTGCTCAGGGGGAGGATCATTACACACATGTGGGCGCTCGTCTCGGACCCATCGATGATCGCGTTCGACCGTTTGATCCTCATTCCGAACTGGAGGAGGATAATTATGTCCGTGACGACCAATTGCTTGACAATGTCACTGCGGAAGAGGAGAGTTTTATACCTGCAGATCAAATGGTTGTCAATGTAGGTCCGGTCGAACGGACCGTTATCATTGGTTCAACTGTGGACAACCGAGAATTTGAGTTGGACAGACAGTTTGACCAAGTGCCACCTCTCTTTCCAATCGAGGTAATCTTATTCTTATTCACACTATTATGCTTTCACTCTTAAATCTTAACATTTAGTTGTCCATCAACTAATCAGAACGTGTTCCCTATGAATCTGAATTGCTACAGAGCTAAGCTCGTGCTTGAAGCATGCAGGCTACTGGAAACGGCAAGGAATGTATTCTGGATAACGGGCAGGGCTAGCAAAGGTCCTTGGTGACACCTGCCGTTCGCTTAATAGCTGTATCTCAGAAAGCACAACATTAGTATTAGTTATACTCTTCTAAGATGATGCCTTTTAGAAATATTTATATGGTAATTAATGGCACAAATATTTCAGTGTAAATGATGACCGTTGCTTGAATGTTGTCTTTATGAACCAGCAATAAGGATGGAACTCAATAAAGATAAACATTAGAATTAGTTCTGCTCTTCTAATGTTCAGAATGTAGTGTGTTGCTGAAGCTGCTCAGGTGATGTTGGTGGTGGTTTGCCGTACAGGTAAAGGCTGCTTCTCTCGTCTGCACTGCCCTCCTCTGGATCATTGACTTCTCTTGTCTGTACTGCCCTCCTCTGGGTCATTGACTTCTCTTGTCTGCACTGCCCTCCTCTGGGTCATTGACCATTCTGTTTCTCGCCCTGTGTGTCCCTCCTCTGTGAAGGGCGGAGATCCTCACGGCGTTCGTCCTGCCCGCTTACCTGCCCTGGCGCCTTCAGCTCCGTCTCCAGTGCCCACTCCAGCGCCGCGCCCTCAGGGCAGTGCCCCGACCCCAGCGGTGAAGCCTAGAGCCACCCCCGCGCCCACACCCGTGCCCTCGCCCTCGCCTGCTACCAACGCTCCACCCAAGTAAACCCCCCCCCCCCCCCTACAGGACCTCTTCCTCATAGAGAGCTAGTTTGATCTAAAAGTCTCAGTTTGTTAAATAGCTTAAATATGAAATTATATAATTGTATAATTATGTAATTTATACAAAATGTATTTGCTAATTTATAACCGTCTTTGTGTAAGACCCTGACCACCAGTGGGTCAGTCCACTCCATACAGTTCTCACACACGCTGCATTACAGCTGTAGTTTATACACAAGTCCACTCCATAGAGTTCTCACAGGCTGCATTACAGCTGTAGTTTATACGCAAGTCCACTCCATACAGTTCTCACACACGCTGCATTACAGCTGTAGTTTATACACAAGTCCACTCCATACAGTTCTCACACACGCTGCATTACAGCTGTAGTTTATACACAAGTCCACTCCATACAGTTCTCACACACGCTGCATTACAGCTGTAGTTTACACAAGTCCACTCCATACAGTTCTCACACACGCTGGATTACAGCTGTAGTTTATACACAAGTCCACTCCATACAGTTCACACACGCTGCATTACAGCTGTAGTTTATACACAAGTCCACTCCATACAGTTCTCACAAGTCCTGCCTGACTGACTTTGCTCTTTGCCTGCCATTTAAAGTGGGGCCTACTGTGTGTTTAAGAGGCAGGGAGTAGTTCTTATATGAAGAGAGAGTGGACTTTGATATGTCACTGAATGGGGAAATAAGGATGAACACCATAAGGATGAACACCTTATTTCCTCATTTCTCCTGTGTGGAGGTAGTGAAGCCAAGCACCATGACATCAGAGCTTTTTATGGAGGGCAAAGTCTGATTTTGTGTAATATGTTTACTACTGTTTGTGTGTGTGTGTGTGTGTGTGTGTGTGTGTGTGTGTGTGTGTGTGTGTTTGTGTGTGTTGTGTCCTCCACAGGCCTCCCCCGGGCCGTTCCACAGGGATCATCTCCTTCATAGGGGTGAGTACAGGCTGGAGCAGCGTAGCAGTGCGCTGACAACAAGCCCCTTGTGTTGGGACATCGCTGTGGGGGGGGTCATGGGATGTTGTAAAATGTTGGTGGGGGGTCAGTCATGGGATGCTGTAAAAGGTTGTTGTACAAAAGTGAAAAGTGTGTGTGTGTGTGGGAGGGGAGTGATTGGCGTCAGTCTTTTCAATTTTGTTGTACAAAAGTGAAAAGTGTGTGTGTGTGGGAAGGGAGTGATGGGCGTCAGTCATGGGATGTTGTAAAAGGTTGTTGTACAAAAGTGAAATGTTCAAGTATCCCAACCTGGGAGCACAACCTGGCCAACACACTACTAGACATCTTTAGAATGTGTACAGCAGTGTGTTTCCGCTGTGTGTGTGGGCACATACAATCCCTACAGCACTGTGTGTTTCAGCTGCATATGTGGGCACATACAATCCCTACAGCACTGTGTGTTTCAGCTGCATATGTGGGCACATACAATCCCTACAGCACTGTGTGTTTCATCTGTGTGTGTGTGTGTGTGTGGGCGCAGACATTCCCTGATTGTCCTCCAGATGGCAGCACACGGTCACAGAGTAGAACGTGCTGCCGGGGTTTATCTTGACCAGGGTCTCTTGACCACACCCTCTTCCCGCAGGCCAGGCCTCACCAAGGTTGTATACACTAATCCAGCGAAACACGGAAGTAACACAAAACCGCCATTACTGCGTGCCTGGCTGCTAAGAAATTAGCCCGTTGGTTCCATAGGCAGCTGTTGCAGAAGTTAGCTGTCATTAATACACGTCTTAATACCTTATGGTGTTAATAAATGACCTTCATTGGTAAGTTTTGGTACAGTCTGACATCATTGATCCAATGTTCCCTTTCACCTGACATTTTCATTCATTAGCAGTCCTCTCGTTAGACATTCTCTGACAGGATGCTTTCATTAGAAAAGCACAGACAAGTGTCACTCGTCACACTCGCAGGCACGCAGTAATGGCGATATTCAAGATGGCAGCACCCATAAAGTTCGCGCTGGATTAGTGTATATTCAGGTGCGGCTTGTAGTCCGAAATTATGGTAGATTGAGCTGATGTTATCAGATGCTGTTGGATTGACCTGATGTGATCAGATGCAATTTGAATCTGAACAAAACAAATTGAGTTCTTGAGAAGGAAGGTGAATAAAGTCTCCCGCGCTGGGGCAGTGTGTACTGTGTGTGCATCTCTGGCGCTGGGGCAGTGTGTATGCATCTCTGGCACTGGGGCAGTGTGTATGCATCTCTGGCACTGGGGCAGTGTGTGTGCATCTCCTGCGCTGGGGCAGTGTGTACTGTGTATGCATCTCTGGCGCTGGGGCAGTGTGTACTGTGTATGCATCTCTGGCGCTGGGGCAGTGTGTACTGTACGCATCTCTGGCGCTGGGGCAGTGTGTATGCATCTCTGGTGCTGGGGCAGTGTGTGTGTGTATGCATCTCTGGCGCTGGGGCAGTGTGTGTGTGCATCTCTGGTGCTGGGGCAGTGTGTACGCATCTCTGGCGCTGGGGCAGTGTGTGTGCATCTCTGGCGCTGGGGCAGTGTGTGTGCATCTCTGGCGCTGGGGCAGTGTGTGTGCATCTCCCGCGCTGGGGCAGTGTGTGTGCATCTCTGGCGCTGGGGCAGTGTGTGTATGCATCTCTGGCGCTGGGGCAGTGTGTGTACTGTATGTATCTCTCGCGCTGGGGCAGTGTGTACGCATCTCTGGCGCTGGGGCAGTGTGTGTACTGTATGCATCTCTGGTGCTGGGGCAGTGTGTACGCATCTCTGGCGCTGGGGCAGTGTGTGTACTGTATGCATCTCTGGTGCTGGGGCAGTGTGTACGCATCTCTGGCGCTGGGGCAGTGTGTGTACTGTATGCATCTCTGGTGCTGGGGCAGTGTGTACGCATCTCTGGCGCTGGGGCAGTGTGTGTGCATCTCTCGCCGCCGTGACTTGACTGATGTGAGGAATGCTCTCACTGTCTCTGGTGACCTTTGCCCTTTCTCAGCTGGGTCAGCAGTGGCTGATTGATGTGTTGTGTGTTGGTCTCCTCAGGATCACAACGGCGTGATTGAGAGGGACGATCTGAAGAGGTTCTCCTTCAGCTTCAGTGTGTTTCTGGGCAACATCAAGAACTTGGTCGCTGGAGTCAAGGTCCATTTCACCGTCTTCAAAAACAAGGTGAACCATTTCATTACAGCCCTAATTTTGTGTGTGTGTGTGTGTGTGTGTGTGTGTGTGCGCATTAACCTTGTGCTGTAGTGCACCCCCTAAGATGATTTTGTGAGAGAGAGAGCAGTAGCGCTGTAGCGCATCCTCTAAGATGATAATGTGTTTGTGTTGTATTGTTCTGTATGTTCTGAACTCAGAAGAAGGAGGTTGCAACAGATTTATCATTCTAAGATGGTCGTGTGTTTATATAGATAGATACTTATTCAAGTTTGTGTTGTTCTCTATGTTCTGAACTGTGTGTGTGTGTGTGTGTGTGTGTGTGTGTGTGTGTGTGTGTGTGTGTGTGTGTGTGTGTGTGTGTGTGTGTGTGTGTGTGTGTGTGTGTGTGTGTGTGTGTGTGTGTGTGTGTGTGTTGTGAACTCAGAAGAAGATGGAGTTTGCCACAGACGTGACCATCCCTCCTGGGGGCACGGAGGAGCTGGACAATGAGGTGTTTACTGGAGTCATCAACAAGCACGAGGTGCGTCCGCCATCCCGAGAGCCTCTCTTGAGCCTAATCCTGTCAACATGTGGCCTCTTGAGCCTGGTCCTGGTCCTGCCAACATGTGGCCTCTTGAGCCTTGTCCTGCCAACATGTGGCCTCTTGAGCCTGGTCCTGCCAACATGTGGCCTCTTGAGCCTGGTCCTGTCAACATGTGGGGCTTTCTGTGTCAGATCACCCTGTGGCTGACTGGTCATCCTCTCCAAAAAAATCTGAAAAAAAATCACATCTGAAAAAAATCACATACTGTATTAGGAGCCTACAGTTGAGGTTTAATATCATGCGCCTGTACTGTATTAGGAGGCTATAGTTGAGGTTTAATATCATGCACCTGTATTTAGAGCCTGTAGTTGAGGTTTAATATCATGCAATTATTTTGGTGTATAAACCGCATCATAAGCAGCAACTTTGTGATATAAAGGGACCATTTTTATTCTCATTCTATTGCAGGACTCCAAAGGAGGACTGATCGAGGCGACGCTGTACGGTAAGCTGCTGGTGCTGCCGTTCGCCAAGTCCGACGCTAAGGGGACGCTTTTCATGAAGGACCGCGTGACCTTCCAGGTGGTCACTGACCTGGTGACGAGAGCGAAAAGAGCTACGAACGTCAAGCCGCAGTTCCCCCTCACGGTCCAGTTCACCAGGGAGAAGAGGGAGATGGTGAGATGCCTGCTCTTCATGACCCATCAGATAGATAGATAGATAGATAGATAGATACTTTATTGATCACCAGGGAGAAGAGGGAGATGGTGAGATGCCTGCTCTTCATGACCCAGCAGATAGATAGATAGATAAATACTTTATTGATCACCAGGGAGAAGAGGGAGATGGTGAGACGCCTGCTCTTGATGACCCAGCACTAGTTGTCTGCACATTTAGTATGTTTAGTATGTTTGTTTTATTCTCAATTAGTATCACAATAACTGAGCATGACTGGATTCTTTAGTATGGTATTAACAGACGTAATGACAGCTAGTTACTGTAAAAAAAAAAAACTAGCAGTGAGCAGTGAGTGTTTTTGTTTCTCAATTAGTATCACAATAACTGACTGGAACATGACTGGATTCTTCAGTATGGTATTAACAGACGTAATGACAGCTAGTTACTGTAAAAAAACAACCTTTGTGTTCTGTAAAAGTACTCCTTTTCAGGCATTTAGTTGTGTAGTGTAAAATGAAGAGCGTTTGATTAGCTGTAGAGAGATGCCCATGCTGAAGCCCTCCTCTTGTGTGTGACATCATCAGGGTGTGGTCATGAGTGTGAAGGCCGGTTCCTGCTCCGTCATGTCGGAGACCCACAGCAGCCTCCAGGCCCACGCCCGAGAGAACCTGAGCGAGGGAGAGCTGTCCGTCATGGACGAGGTGGAGTTCACCGCCCTCCCGGTGAGTTCCTGTGTGTGTGTGTGTGTGTGTGTGTGTGTGTGTGTGTGTGTGTGTGTGTGTGTGTGTGTGTGTGTGTGTGTGTGTGTGTGTGTGTGTGTGTGTGTGTGTGTGTGTGTGTGTGTGTGTGTGTGTGTGTGTGTGTGTGTGTGTGTGTGTGGTGGAGTTCACCGCCCTCCCAGTAAGTTAGTTCCACACACCGGCGCCTCACTGCTGGCTAGTTACACACCCTCTTCACTAGTTACACACTCACTGCTAATTACACACACCCTCCTCACTCACTGCTAGTTACACCCTCCTCATTTAAATAATTAAGTTGTCTTCAATGATGCCAAAAGTATGAGAAGTCACACATGTAAATGATGAATGTGAAATTTGAAACATATTTATAGCCTATAATGTAGGATAGTAAAAAAAGAAAAGTGTGTGTGTGTCTTTGGCCTTGGAATGTATTAAACTCTTGACATTTGAGTGTATCAAACATTCAAGGCTAAAGAGTTCCTATTGTGTGTATGTGTTTGTAAGAAAAACTGATCACATGAGCAAACAGTAATGCCACAGCAACACACTCCAATACAACACAAAACTGCCTTCAGAGTGAAGACTCCCTTCACTTCACGTCAGTGATGGTGCATTCTCAACATCAGAGCCGGTATCATGGACTCTAAATGTGCTCTGACCACAGGCGTGTCTTTACAGGAGGGGGGCGTTCGACTGCTGAAGTGTGCTCTGACCACAGGCTTGTCTTCACAGGAGGGGGGCGTTCGACTGCTGAAGCTTCCCACAGGCACCGTGACCTTCCATTCCAGCGCCAAGAACAGAGAGATGAAGGAGATGAGGGAGGTGAACGCCGCTGCCAAGAGCAAGGTGAGTAGAGGAGAGGAGAGGAGAGGAGAGGAGAGGAGAGGAGAGGAGAGGAGAGGAGAGGAGAGGAGTAGAATAGGCAGCACCGGAGAGTAGAGTAGGCAGCACCGGTGTTCCGGAACGGTCTTTGATTTCTGTTCTCCAGAGAACAATCAGAACATCGTGTTTGCCAAAAGTCGGTCACTTGAGGGCTCTTGTTTTTGTGTAAAAATCATTTTGAGACTTTTAAGTTCTGCCAGAGTGTAAGATCAACAGCAAACAAACCGTAATGTTACATTCTTACCATAAAGGGATGTTGATTTATTTACCGATAAAGCCTAGATCATAAATTAATGTTGTTGCGTGCGATTGGTTTATTCAAATTCACTTCGCCAGAGAGGTCTTGAATGTTAATGTTAATGTTAGTGTTCAGCTTTTGATGATTTCTTTGTTGAATTCCCCCCTCCACTTCAGTGGAAGCCCATTGGATCAGAGGCGACGGTGAAGAAGGAAGTGGTGGAGGATGTCTGCAGTGAGCTCTTTGAGGGAACAGTGCTTCGACTCCCAGCTAAGGACAAGGAGGGGGTCAACAATATGGTGTGTAATAGGAACAAGGCAAGTAGCCGAAGGACAGTGGCTTTGGAAAATGTAGACATTGTACAGAATTGGATTAAGCTTCAGCCACAGAACTGCTTAAACATTAAGGCATCCTATGTTTTGCATGAAATACAGTAGTGCTATATTACCTTGTCAGTCGACATGACTCTCCGGACATGATCCTTGCTGGTTTGTGAACAAATCCGCATGTACCTTGTCCCAGGGGGAATAGCAGTATCCACATGTGCCTTGTCCCAGTGGGAATAACAGTATCCGCATGTACCTTGTCCCAGGGGGAATGACAGTATCCACATGTGCCTTGTCCCAGTGGGAATAACAGTATCCGCATGTGCCTCGTCCCAGGGGGAATAACAGTATCCGCATGTGCCTTGTCCCAGGGGGAATAACAGTATCCGCATGTGCCTTGTCCCAGGGGGAATAACAGTATCCGCATGTGCCTTGTCCCAGGGGGAAGGTGTGAGCCATGAGGGGTATTTATTTACAAATATTTTCCGAAGGTCAAAGCGAAACGGAGAAGGTCCGAGAACACTGTTGGAGTGTGTGTAGGAAGGCTTACTGTGTGTGCATGTGGGAAATACATATGGGGACTCTGTGTGTGTGTGTGTGTGTGTATGAAGCCACCATTGATGTTCACAATGAGGATTGACCCAAAAGCAATTGCTTTAATGTACATTTTATTCATGCTTGCATGGGAGAAGACCATCCTAGAATTCAAAACCATCAAAATCTGGATTTCATGAATCCTTTTCTCTCCTTTCTTCATCTCTACTTTCTGCTGTGCTGCAGGAGCTTCTGCTGGGGAGTTTGCAGACGTCTGTGGGAGGAGTGGAGAGGAAGCTGAGCTTCAGTGCAGACGATGTGCTAACGAAGGCCACCATGCTGTATGGGGATAAAGTTCAGTTTAAAATATCCACCAACCCAACGACCAAGGCAGAGAGGGCCGTCGCCGTGGAGATCCTGGCCGACACCCTCCAGTGCACAGACACAGAGGAGCAACGCCATACAGTGAGTCTGCCGTGTGTGTGTGTGCGCGTGTGTGTGTGTGTGTGTGTTTGAGGCACTTTGATGGTCCAGAAGAAGCCCAGATCAGAAGGCATCACAGTCGAATCCAGAAGTGTGATGTCATACCTTGCGGTATTCTTGCCCCAGCTGTGGCACAACTGGCTGGAGCTCCTGCACCGCACTCCAGTGCCCCGGGCTCGATTTCCGCCCCCCGTGGTCCTTCCCAGATCCCACCCTGACTCTCTCTCCCGCTCACTTCCTGTCATTCTCCACTGTCCTGTCCAATTAAAGGAATAGTTCGGTATTTTACACGTTAAGCCCGTTTTCTGTATTGCCGAGTGGTTACTGGTCTTCAACGATCTTCTATGGCAAGTTTCGCAGTGAAATTCAAATTCTGTTGTGTTATATTATGCACACACGGTTGTGAGGTATCTGAAAAAGTACTTCCGGGATTTCGGAAATCCCTGATAAAAGATGACAGAAGCTGTATTTCGCTGCTAAACTTGCTATAGAAGATCGTTGAAGACCAGTAACCACTCGGTGAGCTGCACATTTTTAAAAACGAACGTTTAGGGGTGTTTTAAGGACCGAATAGACCATGCACAAAGCAAGCAATGTTAAGCCATACAGAGCTCCATTCTAAAGCTGCCAAATTCCACAAACAGCCTCAATCGTCAAAATTTGGGTGTCAAACACTCGTTTTCATGCTAGGCAATACCGAAAACGGGCTTAAAGTGTAAAATACCGAACTATTCCTTTAAAGGCATAAAAAAGCCCAAAAAATATACTTACAAAAAAAGGGGGAACCTGCGGTATTCTAACCTTGGCCAGAAGTGTTACGTCATACTTTGCCTTAAATGGGAACTTCAGAATTCTAACCTGGGCCCTAGTTTCTATTTTTATTGGTGTCCAACTGTTTACTAGGGACAAAACTTAAAAAAAAGGTAAAACTAAAAAGGGGTAAACAGTCATGTCAGTTCTGTAGTTTAACTGAGGAATACAAACGATAAAAGCCCACTCGATTTCGTTTTGTTCTTCAGTTTCACTTTAAGGGGTGCATTTATCTGTTTTCAGGGCGTTGTTGTTGGCCTTAGTAATATCTTTGAGTTTGGATACATCAAGTACCCGCAGGACGATGAACTGTACTTTAAATTCTGTGAGGTGATGGAGGAGAAGGATCTTTCCCTCTTAGAGAAGGTGGAGTTCACTGTTGTGCCAGTAAGTGTGTAAGAGTGGAAGTGGCTTTACTTTTGGGATCAGGGTTCATACGTTTTTTTCAAAAAAAAAGGAAAAGTTATGGAATTTGAAAATGCCAATTTCCAGGCCTGGAAAGGTTTTGGAAAACAAGAAACATCCCAAAAGTTTTGGAAAAGTCATGGAAATTTGCTTCACCCAATTCAACTCAGAAACATATCTTATTTGGGCAGGTC
The DNA here is from genome assembly GCF_963854185.1 of Sardina pilchardus. Classification (NCBI taxonomy): domain Eukaryota; kingdom Metazoa; phylum Chordata; class Actinopteri; order Clupeiformes; family Clupeidae; genus Sardina; species Sardina pilchardus. The sequence goes on along the minus strand of NC_085011.1, from coordinate 1,817,898 downwards.
ATGTCTCACACTTGTCACAGCCGATTGGCAAACTTTTACTTTTGGGATGTAACCTTGCTGCACCCCAGTGGGTGTGTCCCCCGGTTGGAACAGTTTTTACCGGAGATAAACCAGGTCACTCTGACTCTGCCATCATCTCTTTCTTCCTAGAAAAACACATCTGAAGCTGGAGACCAAGCCATCAGGGTCAAGAGGGTGACCGAGAGTGCGTTCATCTCTGCTCCCAAGCTAGAGGGTCTGGGCACTGCAGATAAAGAGAAGGTACAGTAGACTGGGAAATGGGTGCTGTACCATGGAGGCAGTTTAGATCAAGAGAAGGTACAGTAGACTGGGAAATGGGTGCTTTACCATGGAGGCAGTTTAAATCAAGAGAAGGTACAGTAGACTGGGAAATGGGTGCTTTACCATGGAGTCAGTTTAGATCAAGAGAAGGTACAGTAGACTGGGAAATGGGTGCTTTACCATGGAGGCAGTTTAGATAAAGAGAAGGTACAGTAGACTGTGAAATGGGTGCTGTACCATGGAGGCAGTGTCTTTGCTAATGTCCCCCAAGATAGCAATTCTTTTCTAGTCTGTCAATTTCTTCCTTGGAAAAGTTCAACTCCTGAAATATCAGGGAATTTAGCTTGTATCATAGCATGTTTGAATAGCCAAGGCACTTTTCATGGACTATTTTTCTCTATTGCGTTTTATTTTATGCGTTTCATACATTGCATGGTTGTTATCACCTGGTGTCTGATGTGTTTAAGATGCTGTGGCTGAGTGCTGTCTGCTCGGAGCAAAGGTAGCTTTTTGCTGTGGATCGCCGGTCATGGCAGCTTTGTAGTCTGTGAAAGTCAGGGAAAAGTCAGGGTATTTGACGTGTGACTTAGGCTACATTTACACCATCAGTTACATGTGACCCAGTTTTTTTTTGCTCATGTGGCACAATTCCGATGTGCGGCATTGACATGTAAACAGGAAAACAACGCATGGATTCTGATATTTCCAGATCGGTTTCAGGCCTCATTCATATGTGGAAATAAGGCAGATGTGAATTGGCTAGCCTACTTTTGGGGACAGGGCTTTTTCCGTCAATGCTCCCACACTCTGGAATACCCTACCACTCCATGTCCGCTCTGCCCCGTCCCTGTCCATGTTCAAAAAGCACCTCAAAACATTTCTCTTCACAAAGTCCTTTGACCCCTAACACCCCCCCCCCCCCCTCTCTCATTTGTTAAGCGACCTTGGGTATTATGAAAGGCGCTATATAAATCCAAGATATTATTATTATTATATTATGTGTCAATGCAGCAGCAGCATTTTCGCCTAACATTACATACAGTGTTGCTTTCAGTTTCACATGAACGCAAAAGTGGCAGAACGATGTAATTACAGTGAAGACCGAGATGAAGAAGCTGCAATAAAGACTGTAGTATCTCCCATTGTTCTGTGTACTCACTGTTTCACCTTAATAAACAAAACTGACAGCTTATTTTGCAGATTTCTCAAGATACTTTGGAAACGAAAGTAAACAACTAGTCACTGAAATACCTTAATGCTGGTGCTGTCTGTTTGCTTTCGTGTTGGTGACCTTGTTAACACAAATATCTAATATGGGCCACTCTCATGTTAATGTAAGCAGGCAGTCCAAGAAAATAGATACTGTATAAGCAGAAAATCAGAACTGCATCAAAGTCCGCCGGTGTAAACGCAAGTGGGAATCCTGTTTGTGTTCTCCCTGTGTTCTTGTGACCTGGCAGTGGGGAACCCTGTGTATGTTCTCCCGGTGTTCTTGTGACCTGGCAGTGGGGAACCTTGTTTATGTGCTCCCTGTGTTCTTGTGACTAGGCAGTGGGGAACCCTGTTTATGTTCTCCCGGTGTTCTTGTGACTAGGCAGTGGGGAACCCTGTTTATGTTCTCCCTGTGTTCTTGTGACCTGGTAGTGGGGAACCCTGTTTATGTTCTCCCAGTGTTCTTGTGACCTGGCAGTGGGGAACCCTTTTTATGTTCTCCCGGTGTTCTTGTCACTAGGAGTGGGGAACCCTGTTTATGTGCTCCTTTTATGCCCTCCCCGTATTCATGTCTCTGTTAATCCTCCCGTGTGTGTAGAAGAAGATGACCATCAATCTCCTGAAGGACGCCGTACAGACGCCACATGCGGGAGTCCAAGCGCACCCAGATGGTCCAAGTACTATGTGAGTTGGTAGCCATTTACAGGAGAGTTGTGCATTATTAATATTGCGTGAGTTGGTAGCCATTTAAAGGAGAGTTGTGCATTATTGTAAACAGCAGTGTGTAACTGGTACAGTAGGCAGCAAATAATTAGAAGTGCCAACCAAAATTACTTAACATGTTGAATGTCGTGTTTGAAATAAATTAACTGAAGTTGCAAGGTTTGCCCCGTTGATGTCATGTGTGTATTGAGAATTTGCTTCAGTCTTTACACAGAGTATAATGGAACAGTTATCTGTGGTAGTAGACAGTTTAATACTTGTATATAAAATGCTGAAGTGAAGATGTGAAGATGTTTGTGATCTCGCTGAATAAGGCATGTTTTGTGGAGGTCTTCCTTAAGCAGACATCACATAATTTCTATGATGGCTAAAGCATTAGATTTGTTTTATCTCCTCTACAGTAAGACGGAAGAGCAGCCTGTCTGTGCTAAACATGTTGCTGTGGTAACAGCTGACGCTACAAAGGGGAACCTGAGTGAACCCAACCAGTTTACTAAAAATGCTACGAAAGGGGGAGTGCAGGAGGCCAAGGTGCCCAAGAGCAGAGAGGAGTCTGGGGGAAAGGGAAAGAGCAGCAGCCAGAACAATGCTAGTGATGGCAGGCCTGGTGGTCTGAGTCAGCAGAGCTCAAGTAAAGAAGGGAAGCAAGGAGGAAGCAAAGCGAGCAGTGATAAAGACAGGAAGGGTCGCAGCACGAGTAGAGAGAAGTCTCCTAGACACGAGAAGAGCAGGAGTAGGAGCAAGAGCAAGGAGAAGAACAGTGACAGATCAACCGTGCAGTCCAAGAGCAAAGAGGAGGCTGGGAAAAAGGAGAAGACTAGTAGCAATAGTCAGAAAAATGGAAATAGCAGCAGCAGCAGTAGAAGCGAGGACAGGAGTGGCAGGTCCGATCATCGGAGTCGCCGGAGCTCAAGCAGAGAGGGCAGACGAGGAGAGAATAAGGACAGGAGCGACAAAGAGCGAAGCCGCAGCAGGAGCAGAGAGCGGTCCCACAGGAGTCGCAGTCGTAGTCGGAGTCGCAGTAGCAGTAGAAGCCGGGACAAGGGAGGCAGGTCTGATAGGCATCGGAGCCACCGTAGCTCAAGCAAGGAAAGGAGAGGAGGAGGAGGCAAAGAGAAGAGCAACAGAGACCGGAGAAGTCGCAGCAAGAGCAGAGAGCGGCCTACCAGGCCCAAGCGCAGCAGGAGTAGAAGCAGGGACAGGAGCAGGGACAGGGACAGAGAGAGGAACCGAGAGAGGGACAGAGACCAGGATCGGGACAGAGACCAGGATCGGGACAGGAGGAGGAGCCACAGCGCGGAGCGTAAAGATGACAAGAGAGGAAGCACCAGTAGGGAGCGTCCCTACAGGAAGCGGAGCAGGAGCAGGAGCAGCAGCCCCAAGAGAAGGACCGCGTCCGCGTCCGCAACCGACGCATCAAAACCCCCCTCAAGTTCTGGCTTATTTAGTAAGAATCAGCCAACTCCCGTGCTGACCAGTATGAGTGCCAGAGGAGGAGGGGCAAGGTCTGGGGTTGTGGACGAGGAGCTAGCGCGCAAGAAGAGGGAACTGGAGGAACTTAACGAGCTGATAGCGCGGAAGAGAGCAATTGTGGCCCTGGAACAGAAGAAACGAGCGCCAGTTATTGATCCTAAAGAACAGACTGGTTGGAGTTCTCAGCCCTTGCCTGCAGTCAAGAAAGAGATTCCAAAATGGTTACCACCATCTAGTCTTGATCGCAACCAAGATGTCAAATTGCCGACTACACCAATCAAGTCCATTTTGAAGAAACCCAAGCAATCGTTCCTGGAGGTCTCATCTCCACCTCAGGTCTGTGATGGTTTTACATTCACCCTTCTTTACCTGTAATCAGCCTCGCTTTCTCCACCTTTTCCTTTTAACATGTAATCCTTTTTTTCTATAACAGGATGAAGGAGGGGCCGTCCCCCCGACACCCTCCGTTTCCCAACCGCCCTCTGGCCAGCTCTTTCCCATACCTGTGCCCCCAGCCCGCTCCGCCCCACCTCTTCCACATCCGTTTGATCTAGCGTACCCAGCACGCACACTACCGTCATCATCCGCTCACCCAGCCGTGCTGGAGACTCCCTCAGCGCCGCTCCCCTTCCTCGGTACTGAGCATACTCTTCCTCAACGCCGCTTCAGTCCTCCCCCTCCTCCTCCTCCTCCTCCTCCGCAGCAGCAGGGGGCGCCGGAGTCCAAGAGCAACGCTGCTGTTCAGATGCAGCGCTTCCTGAAGATGCTCAACCAAGGTGTGGACACCAGCCTGCTCTCTGCGATGGCCAAGCAGGAGAGTCCTGTCGTCGAGCCTCAGCGCAGCGTAGCCAGTCCCCCGCGCAGGGACGAGCCTTACGATCCTTTCATGGCGGCCGACGATCAGGAATACTCCGGCAAAGATTACCTGCTGCCCCATGAGAGGCCTGTGGAGGATGGGAGTGGCTTCTCTCGCATCGTTGGCATGAAGCCGGGGCTGTATGTGGAAGACCAGTTCCTCAAAAAGAGTAACGTGGAGGAGGAAGAGAACTACCTCTATGGTGACCCTAGGGCCGAAGATGACCACCAGGACCGGTACAGGCAAGGCCTTGAACGACATAAGAGCTCAGCACCAAAGGAGCAATCCAGGGATGACCACCAGGATCGGTACAGGCAAGGCCTTGAACGACATAAGAGCTCAGCACCAAAGGAGCAATCTAGGGATGACCACCAGGATCGGTACAGGCAAGGCCTTCCGCGATATAAGAGCTCCGTACCACATGAGCAATCCAGAGAAGAAATGTCTAGACAGACTCAATACCAAGAAATACCAGCAGTAGCTGCAGCAGCGGCTACTGATAAACAAAAAGACAAAGAGACGACTTATGATGGAATTAAGAACATTTTCAATATGTTAGGTATAGAACTAAATTCTTCCGATGTTAGCAAGCTGACAGACAGGACTAGGGAGCGTCTTTATGGCGGCAAGAGCGCCACGCTGTCGTCGGAACACAAAAAGCGCAAACATTCCCCTAGTCGCCACAGGAGTCGCACGGCGTCATCGGACTCGGATCAATTTCGGTCAACCTCTCCTGATAGGCCGACCAACCGGCAGGTGTTCATGAGCTTCCGAGATCAGCCACAACAGGACACTGAACGTGACTCGCACAAAGGGAAGAAAATAAAGAGCCTGGATGTCCGTGGGCTGACGAGCTACCGAGATCAGCCACAACAGGACACTGAACGTGACTTGCACAAAGGGAAGAAAATAAAGAGCCTGGATCTCCGTGGGCTGACGAGGACTATCAAGAATGCACCAGAGAGCCCTACGCTGGAATCCCCAGAACCAACAGCAGCATCACAGTCATCTACTCTGCTGCCTGAACCATCTCCTGCTCCAACTGTCCCAGACTATGCATACCCTTACGCTGGACTTTCGTATGCTGAGCCCACTTACACCCCCAGTCCATTTGTTATTGATCATTCTGCAATGCCTCCGCCTCCACCTCCACCAAGTGTTTATAACCCCTACACCATGGTAGCAGGGCCGACATATCCACCTCCCCTGACATATCCACCACATCCTCCTCCTGTCATGCCCTATATGGGTGTTCCTGGCCCTGGTCTCCCACAACCACCACCACCCGTGCCTTCATCTTCCTCATACTCTCCTGTACTTTATCCCCCTAACCCTTCCTGCAGTCACCCTTATAGGGAACCTCAGCTTCCAGCGACTACTGTGATTCCCACTCTACACTCCCAGCCCACCAAGATCCTGGAACAAATCAGCACTGTGAAGCCTCGCTGTCTCAAAGTCATTGAAACAACTGTTTCACCGGTTCACCGCACTACAAGCAACACGATAGTCATTCAGACAAAACCTACACTAACAGAGGATGGTGTGAAGGAGAGACAGAAGAAAAGGGTAGGCAACCCTCTACTCACCACTGAAGATGAAGATGTGTGTTGCTAAGTCTTCCTCATTGCAGTTGTGAGTTGTCTTGTCCACATTTGTTTTGCTGTGCAGCTGGAGCAGATCAACCTGAGACTGAAGGAGAAAAACCAGAAGCTCATGGAAGCTAGACGGGTTAAGAGCAACGAGTCTACAACAGGTATCAGTTAAGAGCAACGAGTCTACAACAGGTATCAGTTAAGAGCAACGAGTCTACAACAGGTATCAGTTAAGAGCAACGAGTCTACAACAGGTATCAGTTATTAGTGGGATGCAGCCCTGCTGCATGAGCACACCAGGCCAAAGAGAAATGCAATGTCATGTGTGAATGGTAAGTATTTGGTAGGCACAGTTGACATTATGTGAATAGTTTTTGGGTCGTAGGCATTTTCTTGTTTAATTGAGGGTCGTAGGCATTTGCTTGTTTAATTGAGGGATTACGTTTTTATATTTACCCATTCGTGTCTGTGATGCCAGGTGGTGACCTAAAACGTGATGCGTTGAAGAATAACACTCCGAAATTTGGCGATTGTTATTGACAGAACAGTTTATGTGTATCATTCTTTGCATCGCAATGATTTCAAGAGGGATCTTGGTTGACAGGATCTACCAGACCTATTGTGTTTAGATAAACCGTTTCCATATGTGAACTAGAGACCGTGTCTGAAGAATCAGGTCCGGACTTCGGAATCAGGCCCTGTCCGTTTAACTGAGGCCTTCTTGGGTTGTAGTTACCACCAGGCTATGGAGCCAAACAAGTTGCAAGATCCATAATGGCAGGTTAGCTTGAGGAAAGCTAGTTTGTAGGCAAGCTACAAATTTAGGGCCCTGCGTTTTCCATAGTAGAGAAAATGTGGACGGAATTGCAGAATTCAGTATGCAAATGGAGTAACGTTTAAACACGGAATCAATTCTATTTTGACTTTTTCAAATAAAATGAACCGGGCAAGCGCATTGTGCTAGGGAGCTATCAGGGTTTAATGGCCAGGAAGTAATATCCAGGGAACATCTGGGCTCAATGATCTGGAGATTCTGTTATACAGCCTTTCCAGGGAATATATTAAAGCAACACTAAAGAGTTTTTTGTACCTTAAAATAATTCTTCCAAAATTATTTCAGTGGCACTTCTGCATTCGCTTTGCGGCCCTCTGTCGGCTATAATCGCACTATGTTAGTTTACCAAATTGGGTAGCGGATCTGTATTTCATGGAATGAGACATAAGAAATTACAAATTTTACTTGCTTCGATGTCGCAATACATCATACTTTCATGAAGTCATGCAACATACTCTGCCTTGTTTGTGGACATCTTTATTTACTGGATAAACAAACAGTGTGCATGCGAAAGAGGAAAAAGTGCTTTAGTGTTGCTTTAAAAAGAGTAGGACCTCAGTGTGAAGGCAGGTTTATAGATGTTTTAGATAGCTAGACAGACAGACCGACAGACAGCAGCTATCTTCTCTCATTATTGTGCAGGTAAAGTGAAATGAATTACAAAGCCATATATAATGGATACATGTAAAGAAAGCGAGAATAACGTGATGGATCGTGGGGACAAGTGCAGCGAGCCAGGGATCAGCACGTATAATCAACAAAAATGCAACACTTGTCTCTTATTTTTCATGCGTTTATGGAAAAGACCGAAGACCTCTTCTATGTACTCAGGCAGCATCTCTGGTGGAGACCCAAATCCAGCTAGTGAACGTGGGCTCTGTAGAGCTTGCCAAGTCGGCGGGGGCTGTAGATGTGCTGTGGCTTGGTTCGCTACAGATCTACGAAGCTTTGCAGCTTCCGTGAGGTCTGCAGATTTCTTAGTCTTGGGAGCAGTGAACCTCTTTGTTCTTCGAGGTGTAACCAAGTACCGTGTTCTGGTGCCACATGTAATGAGTGCAGAACCCTGCTGATGGAGTAGGCTCCAGGCTCTTCTGGTGCCACATGTAATGAGCGCAGAACCCTGCTGATGGAGTAGGCTCCAGGCTTTTCTGGTGCCACATGTAATGAGCGCAGAACCCTGCTGTTGGAGTAGTGTTCTGATGCCACATGTAATGAGTGCAGAACCCTGCTGATGGAGTAGGCTCCACATGTAATGAGCGCAGAACCCTGCTGTTGGAGTAGGCTCCAGGCTCTTCTGGTGCCACATGTAATGAGTGCAGAACCCTGCTGTTGGAGTAGGCTCTAAAGAATAGATAGATCATAGATTATAGATCAGTGGCTCCAGGCTCTTCTGTAGGCTCTTCAGGAAGCAACACCTCTGAAGACTTCTCTTGGCCGTCACTGTCGTACTGAAGGACCACACAAAGTCTGTGGGACTCCTAGGAATCTGGAGCTCTGGACTGCCTCTGCCCTCATGGTTGATTCTGATGGAATGGCTATCGTTGTTTCTGTCTCTAACTTCATTATTAGATACATGGCGGGGGGTCATAGATGTTAGCTATGGCTGTCACAAGATCAGAAGAATTCTTGACAGCGATATTCTCACAATATACTCTACAGGAAAATTGGACAAAATAGAAACAAATTGGGCTGAATGATTTAGAGAAAATATTTAATAGTGATTTGATTTTAAGCCTCTGTTCAGTATTCACTACATAGGTTAATACTGTATATTAAAATAACCCGGTATAGTCCTTTGCTAAGTCTTGTCTTATTGGGCAAGACTAGCACTACTTCTATTGGCTTTACACTGATTGCATAAGTTCAAATTGCAATTTCGATTAAAAATCTATGAATCTTTCAGCCCTTAATGATAGGAATACAGTTATATTCACCTTAAAAGTTGAAATACTGGTCCATCATTGTCATGATATTTGCTATTAATTCTAAACTTCCATTCTTGTTTGAGAAAAGGGTGGGATGCATTTTAGCTAGATAGTGGGTTGGAGTTGTGGAGCAATGCTGGGGCTGTGTTAGCCGATAGTGTAAGGTGACCAGATGTCCGAAACCAAAACTGGGGACATAATCCCAAAAATGCTGAGAAAACGGGGACATTTTCAGTTTGACTATCAATCTAATTGAAATACATACAAGTTTTATCTTCCAAAAACCGGGAAATGGGTAGTTTTTCTGTAATTCTCTGGGGACAGGCAACCAAAAACAGGGACTGTCCCCTGAAACCGGGGACATCTGGTCACCCTACAATAGTGGAAATGCTGTTTAGATTGGTCATGAAATGCATAGAGGTTTTAGCTGTCCGAGTTAGCCGCTTTTTGTGATCCTTGTCGTCTTCCATTGAGAGACGGCAAATAATGTCGTACTGTCATTCTGAGGTCTTTTTTAGGTCTTTTTCGATCCTTTTTTTTTTTGGTTTGTGACTATGGTGTGCTTTTACTTTGTTTTAGAAATCAGGCAACAGTCGTGCTTTGTCAAACATTGCTAGGTGAGCAAACAAGGTTTTGGAACCTTGGAGGGAAAGAAATCAAGGTTCATAATTAATGTTGATTACATTTAGGTTAGCTTGGCATAATGTGCCATATCTAGCTTAGCAAGCTCAAGCAGGCCACACATACGGTACGTGTATCTTCAGGGGCCTGAAGTCACCCTTCACTTTAAGGGTGTGTTCACACCAAACAGTCGGGATAAGGACATTACCATGTCTTATTTGGTGTTAAGTGTCCTTCACTTTAAGGGTGTGTTCACACCAAACAGTCAGGATAAGGACATTACCATGTCTTATTTGGTGTTAAGTGTCTGCCATTACACCATTCCAATTCTAAAATGCATGTAGATAACTAGTCTTCAGCTCAGTTTTAGACAGGGGTATGAGGGAGGTCCGTTAGGGGTATGAGGGAGGTCCGTTAGGGAGGTCCGTTAGGGGTATTAGGGAGGTCCGTTAGGGGTGTGAGGGAGGTCCGTTAGTGGTGTGAGGGAGGTCTGTTAAGACACATGGTACCATGGGCTTATTCTGGGTAAGAGTTCCAGGACAGGAGTGCGCTTCAGTGTCCATTAGGCAAAGTGTAACCTGAAGCTAACGCAGTGTACTGTGCTGTTGCAATCTTGCAGGCAACGTTACCAGTGAAGAGGTTAAGAATGTCTGGATTTGCGGTCACTCTCTTGTGACGTGGGCCGAGAAAATCTCCAGACAGTCTCCAGAGGTGGCCATGCCCCTGAGCATGGACCCCGACAGCGTGCGCATTCAGTGGAAGGGTCTCCAGGGCATGACGTGGGAGCAGCTCGTACCCCAGCTGCACCAGCTGAAGCTGAACTGGCCCAACCCCGACCTGCTCATCATCCACCTGGGGGGCAACGACATCAACAAGAGCACCTCCGAAGAGCTGCTGAGCGTAATCAAGAGTGACCTGACCTCCATACGCAACATCTTCCCCCGTTGCCTGATCGTGTGGTCCGACATCCTCCCAAGACGCAAATGGAAGCAAGGCGTCTTGCCCGTGGAGGCTGTGGACCGAGTCCGAGACATGATCAACTGCCGAGTGCACACTATACTCGCTGAACTGGGGGGAACCGCCATCACGCACGAGAACATTGGCCCTGAACTCTACTGCCCCGATGGTGTCCGCCTCTCTAAAAAAGGGATCGAGGCATTCAACCTGAATTTGGAAGACTTTCTGGAGAAATGGAAGAATGAGGTCTGCCAAGAACCTAAAAACGACTAGAGGATGGTGAGCTAGTTGTATTTTTGTTAATCTTTTTTCACTTTACAGGCAGTTGCCACTTGTTGATGCTGCTGTTTATATGTATTGAACACTTGAGTCAAGAATGTATTTCAGTTTTATATCAGACTGTATTTAGTAAGCCTGTACACAGTCAATGTCTGATCTGCGTTACGTTGTTTAAGAACATTTTATGTTGTCAAATAAAGTCTTTTGAATAAAATAATAATAATTATTTCCTGATTGCGTGGATTTATTACAACTTTATAATAGTGTTATGATAAAAATACCTAAATGAAAGTTAACAATATTTCATTCATTATCATTCATGTCATGTACATTCAATTCCATTGTTTCTGTCCAGTTCCATTAGCATTTTGATTTAAACGTTTTGCTCATTCAGGTTCTGATAAGGATTAATGCTAAACTGAAATCAGACAGAACATGAGTGTCTGGTTCAGGGTTTTCTGAGATCAAAATTCCGATGCCTTGCACCAAACATCACTTTATATTAAGCTTCCTCATTTGTAACCATCTGCTTGTTGACCAAAATCCACTTGACCGAAAGCTGGATATGTGCCCCTCTTGAGATTCAGGACCACATCAGGAGCCCTTGACCTTTCCTCTAGATCTCTGTTTGACCTTGACCTTTCCCCTTGATCTCTGTTTGACCTTGACCTTTCCTCTGGATTGCTCTGTTGACCTTGACCTTTCCCCTGGATCGCTCTGTTTGCACTTCAGTCTTCTGAGAGGCCACTCAGTCCTGAAGGGGAGCAAAGCTATCTTTAGATGTGCCATGATTTGATGTTTTGTCTTTTTGGATGTTTTTACAGCTTCATGTCATTGTTTTTTAAAACCAGCTTAACATTACTGCTAATGAAAGTTACAGGTCTGTTTACCAAGTTTCTACCAACAGGGACTTGAAGACCCCACAGACACGTGGACTTTTTTGTCTCTGTGTTGCTGTGATCCTGTGGACTGTTGTATTTGTGTGCACTTCAATCTGAGTCCTGAAGAGGACAGAAGCTCGCTTCAGATGGGACATGATCCAGTGTGTTTCGGATGTTTCTAGCACTTTGTGTTTTTTTTACTGGCTTAACATGGGAAAATTGTGGTAATCAAGTACTGTTAATCAAGGCGACAGGTGTTTTTGCCAAGCATCTACCAACTGGGCTTTGAAGAATCCACAGACATGAACTTTTTTTTTATCTTTTGTGTTCTGGTCATCCTAATCTTCGATATTGTATTTACTCTTCTGAGATCGGGGAAGAAGAGGATGTGAAGAAAGCTGGTCTCATCCTTCAAAATCAAGACCTTCCTATGTTTGAGCAATGAACATTCTTCACGGTGTACTCTCCTGCCTTTTAGGTGCTGACCACTGAATGTAGCATAATGAAATGTCAACCTGGGATCATGTGTAATACTTTTGTTAAGCTGATTGAAAATTGTATGTATGAAGCTGGGGGGGGGGGGGGGCAGTATATGATAGAGCCTCAGCTTCATGATATTTTCACGTATGCCTAAAAGTAATGCGTGCGTGCGTGCGTGCGTGCGTGCGTGCGTGCGTGCGTGTGTGTGCGCGCCCTTAAGAGTTTGTGTGTGCCCTTAAGAGTTTGTGTGTGATGTGATGAGTGAGTGTACCTGTACTTTTTTTTGCCTGCCTGCCTGCCTACCTGACTGCTCTGTCCTTTGTTGAAAAGTGTGGACAGATGGTTCATACCTGTGGTCAGGTGCCATCAAATTCATTGTTTCTCCATTGTGATGTTTACCAGTTTCCTTGTAAAGGCTCCAACATGAATACTGAAGCAACAGGACATTTTGACGTGATATTTGTCCTATTCTATGTTTTATATTTCAAACAGAATTTCAGATTCAATAAAAGTTTGTTTTTTCAAAAGACTGGACTGTTTTCTTTTATATCAATGTATGCATGTGCCAGGCCCTATCGGTTACTGGAGGGGAAATGAATTAGTGGATATATCTTTAGGGCAAGTGTAATAGTATGGTATGTATTTATAGCCTAACTGGTAGATGTGTATGTGTACGGTATATGTTTATCCTTAGGGCGAGTATAATAATAGTAATTAGTATACCTATTGAAATAGACTATAATGCTTTGGCAGAAAACAATTATTCTTTTGTTGCATGTAGCCTAGTGTTTTGACTATTTGTGGTTTTATAATAAAAAAAAGATTAATCATCAGCTAATGACTAGCCCTATCAGCAATGCACAAAAAAAGGAAGTGTTAGTGTACTTGCATTTTCAAAGGTGACCCAGATACTTTTTTGGTTTTGTTTTTTTTTGGTCCATAGACAACTTTAATTGTTTAGAAAAGTATCTCAGTCATATTTTAATGGGAAAATGGGAAAATATACTTTAAAATATTATGTAACTAGTTTAAGATCTTTGTATCGATAACCGGATGTTTCGTCTATGTGAACCCTCACTTACGGAAGTACTCTGCCAACACCACTTTCCTGCAAAGCTCGTCCCTGGTTCCAGAAGAGATGTTTTCACTCGCCAGAACATCCGAATTTTTTGGATGTAACACTTGAAACTGAGGTTTTCTGTAAACATATTCTTCAAAGTTCACAAATGTAAGGGAAGGGACTTATTACTGATTACGATGAGGCGCTGAACGCAGTTTAAGGAAGCAGCGCTCAGCTAGTTCCCTGCCGTTGCTAACGTTAGCTACGCTTGTTGTGCAGTAGTTTGACCAGTTTGCTAAGTTAACTTCGTCGCTAGGTAGTATTACGTCTTATGTTACCATGATGTCACGAGATCCACGGGGACCTCCTTTTGATCCCCGATACCCAATGCATCCAAGGGGTCCTTTTCCGCCGGACGACCCATGGATGGAGGCACATTTCCGTGGTGGACCCGACCCACGCTTCATGCGCGACGGGCCCCCAGGGCCGTGGATGGATCCCAGGGACCGAATGCCCCCTCATCCGTATGGACCAGAGCCATGGATGCACCACCCAGACATGGACCCGAGGGGTTACGGACCTATGGATGACTACCGTCCGGGTCCTGGCATGCCGTATCCTTACGACCTGGAGCGCCCACCCTTACCTGGACATTACCCCCATCCGGAGTTTGACCGTGGCCCCCCATTGCCCCATGACTATCCTGGATACGGACCTCCTCATCCAGATCCGTATTTCAGGCCCCCGCCGCATCCCATGGATGAGTTGGACTATGGCCCCCCAGACCCTTATCCACCGATGCCCGGTAGGCATTACCCTCCGCCGCCAGAGTTTGATCACGGCCTTCCACCGCCGCCAGAGTTTGATCACGGCCTTCCACCACCGCCGATGCACCCTGATTATCCCCCGATAGACCCGGGCATGCCGCCGCCTAGCATGCCTCCCCCTGGCATGCCTCCGCCTGGGATACCTCCACCTGGGATACCACCGCCCGGCTTGCCTCCACCTCCGCTATCTGAGTATGGTCCTCCCCCTCCGTTTGTGCCCCTAGACCCACACTTTGGACATGTGGACCCCCACTACCTACATCCTCCGTCGTCGGTTAAAAATCTCACCTTCTCTGAGGTAAGTTCCCTCTTCGTCCGTAGGACCAGGCAGCGTTTCGTAAGCGGGCTCTGGCTCTGGACTGACCTTATTGTTACCTTTGGTTGTGGTCATCTGTCACAGGTCAAGTGGATACGCGTTTGTGTTGTACAGTAATTGTTGTTTCCGTCATTGGATGTGAAATAGTGTGAAAAGCAGCTGTAAACATGTGAATCAAGTATGCGTTACTCCCTATCCAATTGACCGGTATTGAATTGACTGACTGAAATTATTTTTTGACAATGTAAAATAAAAGAAATCAGAATGGTAGACAACTCTGTGTGTTTGACCATGCAGAAAAATAACAAATCCACATATATGCAAGTTGAACATATTCCTGTATGAGCACAACATATCAACATATGAAGAATAATTCTATATTCTTGTTTTATATGTTCTGCATATACAGTAATAATTAAATATATTCAGCATGGACTTTCATGCTAGATAAATTAGGCTTACCTTCAGTCTTGAGATGATACAGCTATACAAACAGCGATGCAAAAGCTTGATCATGCAACTATTAGTGATGTTAACATTGCTGTATGTAGTGTGTGATATCTGTACAGTAGGGTTGTGTTGTGACATTATATATCTGTACAGTAGGGTTGTGTTGTATAGTGTGTGATATCTGTACAGTAGCTTTGTGTTGTATAGAGTGTGATATCTGTACAGTAGGGTTGTGTTGTTATTGCCATAGTGTACTGTACAGATATCACACACTATAGATAGGTATCTATCTATCTACCTATCTATCTATAGTGTGTGATATCTGTACAGTAGGGTTGTGTTGTGACATTATTGGCACAGTGTTTGATATCTGTACAGTAGGGTTGTGTTGTGGTGTTATTGCCATAGAGTGATATCTGTACAGTAGGGTTGTGTTGTGGTGTTATTGCCATAGAGTGTGATATCTGTACAGTAGGGTTGTGTTGTGACGTAGTGTGTGATATCTGTACAGTAGGGTTGTGTTGTGTTGTTATGGACATAGTGTGTGATATCTGTACAGTAGGGTTGTGTAATATAGTGTGTGATATCTGTACAGTAGGGTTGTGTTGTGTTGTTATGGGCATAGTGTGTGATATCTGTACAGTAGGGTTGTGTTGTGACGTAGTGTGTGATATCTGTACAGTAGGGTTGTGTTGTGTTGTTATGGGCATAGTGTGTGATATCTGTACAGTAGGGTTGTGTAATATAGTGTGTGATATCTGTACAGTAGGGTTGTGTTGTGACATTATTGCCATAGTGTGTGATATCTGTACAGTAGGGTTGTGTTGTGTTGTTATGGACATAGTGTGTGATATCTGTGCAGTAGGGTTGTGTTGTGACATTATTGCCATAGTGTGTTATATCTATACAGTAGGGTTGTGTTGTGACATTACTGGCATAGTGTTTGATATCTGTATAGGGCTCTAGTCTACACTGTCCTGGGGTCATGTTGGGGTTTTGGAGGTGGGAGGCTGCTCTGGGTGATTGATGAAGGAATATTCCTGAAATGTGCAGGTGATTCCTAATATTCCTGAAATGTGCAGGTGATTCCTAATTCTAATATTCCTGAAATGTGCAGGCGATGAAGGAACGTGAGACGCTGAGGAAGCAGAGGGATTTCAACATGAAGACGGAGGTGGAGCTTCTGAAGGAAGTCCAGGACTTAAGCAGGCAGCAAGGTAGCAGGAGAGTTGGAGTGCTGCCGCGATTAATCGACATAATCGAACTAATCGATTATGAAAATTAGTCGACGCCGATTTTTTTAGTCGACTAATCGTTTTGCTATTGACCCCCTATTTATTTTTGGTCTCCCGTCTCTAACGGCTGTAATGTTATTAATTCTGTTATTAACTCTACAAAAGTAGGCTGATATTGATATGAGCATATCTATATCTATGGCTATATGTCTTGTTTTGGCCCTTCAGTTGAGTTAAAAATAAAAAATTATGTTTAAAAAATAAAGAACATAAATAAAAAATAATTTAAAAAAGAGAATAATAAATAGGACTTGTATGTCACAATGTGGGCTACTTACTTAAAGGAATATTTCGGTATTTCGGTATCCTAGGATTTTCTTTTATTGTTTTTGCAAAGTGCCATTGATACATTCTCTTTTAAAGCGTATATATTTGGAAACTAGTTGATTAAAGGATTCTAATGGTGTCACTTATATGTTTCTAGTATAAAAACTCCCAGAGATTCAGATGTGTGTTTGGAACAGTTTTTCAACTCCAGAGGGTTAAAGTGTAAAATACCGAAATATTCCTTTAATCTGTCAGATGTTAGTAATTGTCTTTGTTTGTACTTGTAATTTCTTTTAAATTCAATCCAAATTCATAATTTGTTTAGATTTTTTGGAAACATTGAATTTGTTGGATTGCACTCAATCTCTCCCCCTCTCTCTCCCTCTCCCTCTCTCTCCCTCTCTCTCCCTCTCTCCCTCTCTCCCTCTCTCTCCGTCGGCAGCGGTCCTCCTGAAGAAGGAGAAGAGGAGGAATAAGAAGAGGAGCCCAGAGGAGAAGGAGGCTCTGAAGGATCCGCACCTGACGGTGATGACCATCAAGGTGGAGATGGTGGAGACCAAGCTGGTGATCCTGCAGAAGGAGACCAAGGCCGTGGTGACCCGGCTGGCCGAGCTGGAGGAGGTGGGCCTGGCCCTGGGCCTCCCCCCCACGCCCCCACCCCCCGTCTCCGCCTCCCTCCGCCTCCAGGACCTGCCCCTGCAAATGGCCAAGAAGAAGAAGCCCAAGCCGAAGCCTCCCGCTGCTACTGCTTCCACCGTTGCTACTGCCTCCACCACTGCGGCCACCTTTGGCGGCTTGGAGGACCTGCCCCTGCAGATGGCCAAGAAGAAGAAGACCACCATTACCAAGCCGAAGCCTCCGACTGCAACTTCCCCCACCCCCTCCACCACTGCAACTTCCCCCACCCCCTCCACCACTGCAACTTCCCCCACCCCCTCCACCACTGCAACTTCCCCCACCCCCTCCACCACTGCATCTGCTCCCGCCGCCACCGATACCTCCAGTGCCATCACCACGTCCACCAGCCCAGCAGCCACACCAGAAGCTACACCAGCGACCATATCATCTGATTCAACCACCACCCCAGCCACCGACTCGTCTGATTCAACCACCCCAGTCATGGCAACAGACGCCCCAGTCACGGCACCGGATACCCCAGTCACGGCAACAGACGCCCCAGTCACGGCAACAGACGCCCCAGTCACGGCAACAGATGCCCCAGTCACAACGGACGTCCCAGTCACGGCAACGGATGCCCCAGTCACGGAAACAGACACCACGGCAACAGATGCCCCATTCACAACAACGGACGCCCCAGTCACAGCAACTGATGCCCCAGTCACGGCAACGGATGCCCCAGCCACGGCAACAGATGACACGGCAACCGATGCCCCAGTCACGGAAACAGATGCCCCAGTCACGGCAACAGACGCCCCAGCCACGGCAACAGATGACACGGCAACCGATGCCCCAGTCACGGAAACCGATGCCCCAGTCACGGCAACAGATGCCCCAGCCACGGCCTCTTCCAGCTCCACTGACACCTGCTCCGCCATAAAGGTAGACTTACTGGAGAAATAGTGTAATGTGTGTAGTTCGGCTAGCTTATAGAATAGTTACATTACATTACTTTACATTTGGCTGATGCTTTTTAACCAAAGCGACTTGCAACATAGTTGGGCTAGTTTATATAAACAATAGATTCAGTGCAGGTGGCGTTATTTCTCTACACTGAATGCTTACAAAGAACTGAAAATAACTTAATTTGTAATAAATAAATAATAATATATACAGCATATATAGCATATACATAGCACATCACACATGACATGTTCTCTTAATCGTGGATATGGGTATTTTCCTCTCGTTTGTCCCAGGCCCCAGGCGATTCAGAGATGGACACAAGTGTCGAGACCGCTCAGGCCTCAGGTGATGCAGAGATGGACACAAGTGTCGAGACCGCTCAGGCCTCAGGTGATACAGAGATGGACACAAGTGTCGAGACCGCTCAGGTAGAGACTGCCCAGGCCTCAGGTGATGCAGAGATGGACACAGGCCCTAAGAACGCCCTGACCGAGAGCGCTCAGGTGGAGAGTACCCAGGCCGAGACTTCCAAGGCCTCAGGTGATTCGGAGATAGCCACTGGCACCGAGACTGCGCCGGCCTCCGGTGATTCGGAGATGGCCACTGGCACCGAGACAGAGGCAGCGACCACCCAGGCAGAGCCGACCACCAGCCTGATGAAAGAGCCTGACAGTCAGCCGCCATCTACCACTCCCACCGCCTCTTCCACCAAGGTAAATAACAACAACAACAACAACAACAACAACAGCAGCAGCAGGGTGGTTTCATTAATTACAATGTAGGATTCCAATATCTGTTCCCATTCTTTGTGTTTCCAAATGGTTAACATAAAAAAAAAGTGATTTTCACTGATTACAAGTTAGAGAGGAATACAATATCTTGTTCCTATAGATTCCTTTAGGTTATTGTGAAATGTGTAAAATAATGTCTGTCTTGATTGTTTGTGTTCACAAAGTTCCTGAATATGTGCCTCCACAGCCTTTGAGATCCACCTGACATGGCAGCTGTGGAGTGTGCTAGTGTGCTAGTGTGATCGCTGTGCTAGTGTGCTAGTGTTCTTGCTGTGCTAGTGTGCTAGTGTGTCAGTGTGTCAGTGTGCTAGTGTGCTACTGTGCTCGCTGTGCTAGCTGTGCTAGTACTAGTGTGCTCGCTGTGCTAGTGTGCTAGTGTGCTCGCTGTGCTAGTGTGCTAGTGTGCTCGCTGTGTTAGTGTGCTAGTGTGCTAGTGTGCTTGAGTCTGTGGGAAATGTTTCTCTTCTATATCTCATTCTCATGTTCCTCTGCTCTGGTCTTGTTTAAGGATGGAGAGCCAGCGAGCAGTGGTTCCTCCGGCCAGCCGGGTCCAGTGAAGCTGACCCCTGCAAAGACCCCTGCCCCCCTGATCAAACCCCCCAAAGCCATGACCAAGTTCATGCTGCCAAAGAGGCCCAAACCGGCTCCTCTGTGCCCTTCTAAGTAAGCTAAATCAGCTCCTCTGTGCCCTTCTAAGTAAGCTAAGTCAGCTCCTCTGTACCCTTCTAAGTAAGATAAACCGGCTCCACTGTGGCCTGCTAAGTAAGCTAAACCGGCTCCTCTGTACCCTTCTAAGTAAGCTAAATCAGCTCCTCTGTGCCCTTCTAAGTAAGCTAAACCGGCTCCTCTGTGCCCTTCTAAGTAAGCTAAATCAGTTCCTCTGTACCCTTCTAAGTAAGATAAACCGGCTCCACTGTGGCCTGCTAAGTAAGCTAAAACGGTTTCAAGTTGCCTGCTAAGTAAGCCAAAACAGTTCCAGTGTGCCCTGCCAAGTAAGCTAAATCAGTTCCACTGTGGCCTGCTAAGTAAGCTAAACCGGCTCCACAGCTGCAGACTTCACTAGTATCTTGCTCTGTTTTTAAAGGGTCAGTGTGTAGAATTTCAGTTGTCTTGTCTGAAAGGCCAATAATGTCCAATGCAATCGACATGTATTTATTTGGCGTTATATGGTTACTATGGTAAATTTAGTAGATACTTGGGCAGCAGAAAATGGCCATTTTTATTAATATTAAAGCAGCACTAAAAAGTTTTTCGTACCTCAACATAATTTTTCCAAAATCATTTCAGCGGTTCATCAATTCGTAACAGGGTGAACAGCACTTCTGCATTCACTTCACGGCCCTCTATCGGCTATAACCACACTATGTAACTTTACCAGATCGGGTGGCGTACCTGTAGTTTGATGAAATGAGACCTAAGAAACTACAAATTTGACTTGCTTCGATGTCGCAATACATCATACTTTCATAAAATCATGCAACATGCTCTACCTTGTCTGTGGACATCGTTATTTGGTGGATAAACAAATAGCGTGCGTGCAACAGAGGAAAAGTGCTTTAGTGTTGCTTTAAGCTAAAACAGTTATTATGTCATATGCTTGTGCTATTTCTACTATTTCTTTGAATGTTTGAAGATAATTAGAGATGTTTGAAGATAATCGGACACCTTTTAAGATAATCGCACCTTCAAGCAACTTCTCAATGGTTTGTGTACTTGTACCACTTGGTAAGATTAATTTGTGGTGTCTGCCAAGTTTGAGCCGTGTATCACATACCTGATGTGTATTTGTAGAGCTCCAGCCGGACGCTCAATGGGGACCATCCTGTCCGTCGGGGTAAGTGCTGCCCACTGGACACGTTTGAAAATGTGCACGATGCCATCAGTGCCATGTATTGCTTTACTTAAGGGGCCCCTAATTGAGCAGCGAAATCAGTCAATGAGCAAAGTGTGTTGTGCATGAACTAAAGCTATGATATGGTGGATCGCTAGCGAGTTTACTCATGCAAGTACAGTAGGAAAAAGCCAAACTTTGCCAAGTTTGAAATCAACTGTAGTTCTACTTTAGGCTTTGTCCATTAATTAGATTACAGATCAGAGTCTATACCCTGCCCAATCTGCATGCCGGTCTATTGTTCTTAGTTTGCTCAATCACCACGTTAGCATTACTTTTTCATTTTAGCACAGGGGTGATTTCACGGGGTGATGTTACACATTTAGCTACTGTCACTGCTTCTAAGTGGTGTGCTTTCAGACTTGAAAAGGATTGTTAAAGGTACACTATGCAAGATTTTCACCTTTATGAGGTCAATTTGATGGTAAACAAACTTGTAATGGGCGAATCCGTCACCTAGCATAGCGATGCAGCATAGACGTAGCGAATCCCTACCGAGAAAACTCGACGCTCTACAGTGACCAAAGACACCTAAACCTGCATAGTATGCCTTTAATATTATAGTAGAAATGGTTGGATCATGGCTGTGTTTCTTTGTCAGGATGATGACCTTGGTATCATTGAACGGGGCGACAAAAAGACATTTCCTTTCAAGCTGAGTGCTTTTGTGGGCATACCTGCTAATCTGGTACCTGGAGTGAGGGTGAACTTCACTGTCTGCAAGACTGAGGTAAGGCCTAAGGACTATACTAGTAAGACTTTATTGGTGTTTCAAGTAAACTAGATGAGAAAGATAAGAAACGCTTTCACTAACACAAGATATGAGTCTAATTAGATCTTTTTTCTGCCTTTGATAAGTTACCTTAGCTAACTTGCGTAATGCTACTACTGCTACTCTTTACTCGAGGACTGCAATAAACAGCGGAAATATTTAGTAAATGTTAATGTACGAATGAAACTTAATACACACTTCATGATATGCAGTATACAGTTGTACTGCACAAAAAAAAGTTTTTTTTTTTCCTCCTTCATACGACCAAAAGCTAGCAATCAGTAAAGCTATTTTTGCACAGACTTGAAGTGTGCGGATTCTTCTTTAAAATATCCTCCTTCATATTTGAAAATTCCATGAACACGGATACGCATAATCAACTGTTAAAGGCTCTCGTCGCCACAATCCAACGTTCAATCGACGACGATCCAAAAACTGTTTTTCCTGTACACACGCAAAACACGAAAATAATAGTTTTCAGTGACCTAAAACAGCGTTTTTGTGTGTATGAAAAGCAGAAACGCATGAAAATACATCCATTTCTCCAGATACCCAGATGAGACACTGAGCCCCTCATTACTCTTGATGTGTTGACTGGTGTCTGTGCGCGATAGCCTTGCCGCATCAGCGTGTATGAATATGTGCGCGCGATAGCCTCGCCGCATCAGCGCGTGTGAATATGTGCGCGCGATAGCCCTGCCGCATCAGCGTGTGTGAATACGTTCGTCAGTGGGAGACGTAAATGTGTTGAGCACTTTGGAGAAAGGTGCTATGTAAGCGCAATCCGTTTATCGTTTAATAATCGAGTTGATTGCAGAAGGTCTCATTCAGCGTTGTTGGCGTTGTTTCTCCCTGTCTGACGCTCCCGCTGCAGGAGGATGAGGAGTGCGCGACTGATGTGTGTGTCCCGGCGGGAGGCACAGAGGAGTTGCACGGTGAAGTGTTCGTCGGAGTCGTCACCAAGAGCATCAAAAACGCACAGGTGAGAACCAAACTGAGCTCAAACTTCCACTCAATTGAGATGAAATGTACCTGAAAGGATAAAATGTACAGACAGACACAAAATCGTCTTGATTGGGGAAAAATGTAGATTTTTTTTTTTATTATTAAAAATATATTTTTTAAATTAAGAAAAGATGAGTATATTGTTAATCTTGTTTGCTTGTTTGCTTAGTTAAAAAACAAGGTGAAGCAGCTGAGGCTGGAGACATCCATCTATGGGACGGCGATGGAGCTGCCTTTCACCGAGGGCGACTGTGCCGTCACCTTGGTTACCAATGACCTTGTGACCTTCCAGGTGGTCACTAGCATCGTCACCAAAACCATGAGGGCTACCAACGTCCGGCCAAAGGTTCCAGACACGTTCCAGGTTACCAAGGAATCACGAGTCATGGTGAGCCTCCAATGTGCAATGAGGCTGATGGACATCTTTAGAAAAGAAGGGGTTAATTATGTTAGTTTGCAGCTAAACTGATGAACATCTTCAGAAAAGAAGGGGTTAATTATCTTAATTTGCAGCGAAACTGATGAACATCTTCAGAAAAGAAGGGGTTATTTATGTTAGTTTGCAGCTAAACTGATGAACATCTTTAGAAAAGAAAAGTTTTTTTTACGTTAGTTTGTTGTGAGGAACATCTTTAGGAAAGAAAGTGCTCTTACTGTTAATGTGTAGTGAAACTGATGCCCATCTTTAGAAAAGAAAGTGTTCTTATCATTAGTTTGCAACTAATCTGATGCACATCTTTAGAAATAAATGTTGTTTTTGTTAGTTTCCTAAAGATCAGTTTCATTGCAAACTAAGACTTATTTACATTAGTTTAATTACAGTAAAATTGATGCACAACCTTAGAAAAGAAAGAGTTATGTATGTTAATTTGCAGCCAAACTGATTTCTCCGTCAGTGTTAGGTGTTTTGAACTAAAAAATGCCACAAAGCACCTTTTAATGTTGGTTGGTCGCAATGGAACTGTATGTGAAAATTCATTTTCTGTGTTACAAACTTCTTGGAAGCAGACAAACATGTTCCATATAAGCAACTGAATCTGAGGAAGCCTCAAACACCTTACACCATAACTAGTATAGGCTGATGGTATGTATAGCAACAATGTGAATCATGGTTAGCCATTGCAAAGGGAACGCTAAGATCATTTTAGGAAGTTTTAGGAGTTACAATGAGTTAATTTGAATGATTCAGATAGGGAAGAGATCAGAGTTGCCATCTTTTTGTTGAATCTTCATTTCTCAGTGTGGGATCTCAAAGTCTGAAACGTTATTCCTTGACACCATGATGTCACATTTGAAAGACAGTTGAAACATATGAAAGACAGGTGAGCCATATGAAAGACAGGTGAGACATTTGAAAGACAGGTATGATGACTAGTCCTGCCCCTTACGTCATTAAGCTTCCTCATCTGTCGAATGGCAGGGCGTGATCATAAAAGTGGAGAACGGTGTTTGCGCCATAAGGTCCGAGCAGATCGGAGATCTGTATCTCTACACGGAGAACAGCGAGAACCTCGCGGACGACAAATGGGCCGAATCGGACCGCGTGGAGTTCACCAGGATGACGGTGAGTAAACGGCTCTCTACCCTCTTCCGTCTGCTCAGTGTGTATTATCAGTGTGAGAGCGCATGGCGGTGAGCTCTCTACCCTCTTCCGTCTGCTCAGTGTGTGTTATCATTTTGAGAGCGCATGGCGGTGAGCTCTCTACCCTCTTCCGTCTGCTCAGTGTGTATTATCATTGTGAGAGCGCATGGCGGTGAGCTCTCTACCCTCTTCCGTCTGCTCAGTGTGTATTATCATTGTGAGAGCGCATGGCGGTGAGCTCTCTACCCTCTTCCGTCTGCTCAGTGTGTATTATCATTGTGAGAGCGCATGGCGGTGAGCTCTCTACCCTCTTCCGTCTGCTCAGTGTGTATTATCATTGTGAGAGCGCATGGCGGTGAGCTCTCTACCCTCTTCCGTCTGCTCAGTGTGTATTATCAGTGTGAGAGCGTATGGCGGTGAGTGAACAGCTCTAAGCTTCTCTCTACGCTGCTCTGTCTGCTCAGTGTGTATTCTTGCTGTGTGAGCGCACACTCTCCCTCTCTTTCCTCCTAAGACAATTGCATTCATCGTAATGCGAGTAGCCTAGCCTACCCGCACCTGTAGTTAAGCTGCACGCTCTCCAGCATACGTCTGGTCATCATTCTCTCCACACACTGATCGATTTTTATGACTTCTTTCAGACAACCAGTTGATGAAGGGTCTGTTGAGTTGAGGGTCTGTTGAGTTGACTTTGCATAGATTGACAACTTGAAAGTTAGAACACTTCTTTAGGCAGTAATTAATGTATTTCGGTGACTAGATAGAATTGTTTGTTTTTGCTACACTGTATGTGATTAGATGTTCAGCTAGTGCTGTCGAAATTGAATTTATATTATTTTATCTGCTTAAGAAGGGACAGTAGTGGTTCAGCCAATTCATTTATATGGTGCCCACAAGCCTCGATCGCTTCCAAGTTATGTTAGCCGTGTTGATGCTAAGTTACGTTAGCCGTGTTGATGCTAAGTTACGTTAGCCGTGTTGATGCTAAGTTATGTTAGCCGTGTTGATGCTAAGTTACGTTAGCCGTGTTGATGCTGCGCAAAACAAGGAGCAAATCAAGGACACCAAACATGTCTCTGGTCAACATCATTTTAGGTGAGTATCAAAAATAGTCAATATTTGATGGGTTTATTTTAGACTTTCTTTAAAAATAATCCATATTAAAGCATGACTTTCTGTCTTTGGGTGTACGCTCCCTCTTTTCATTGGATGGCATCCGTATTGAATATTATTACTCAGAAGTTATCCAAGTGGACTACCAAGAGAGTCCTTACTACCAAGCAAATGCTAACCCAGCGGTCGATAGGTCTGGATAAGCAAATGCTAACCCAGCGGTCGATAGGTCTGGATAGTCAGAAACAGAAGGGAGAAGAACGGCTAACATGTAGACTGATGGATTAGGCCGTGTACAGGATAAGACCGACACAGGAGGCTGAAGGATCAACCAAATCATTCGTTTACTTCATAGGTGTACAAACCACATTATTATTTGAAGTTTGCAGCATTGCGTTTTAGCTCAGGGTGATGATCATGTGTAAGAGATATTTTAGGACGTTAAAGCGGTTGACTTGATGTGAACTAGTCAATGGATTTCAGCAACATTTACTCATCAGAGTTTTAAAGTTTTCTTAACTACACGATTAAAAGTCTCCCTCTAAGACATTTACACTACAGTTATGAATTATACTTATTCTCTAGACATTTCTTGCAGTTGCTAGAATGTTCTTTTGTGCAAACCTGCACTTCAGTTTCGTCTTGCAGACCCATTTAGTGAGAATTGTTTACCAGTAGTAACATTAAGCTGATAAAATAGTACCTCAATACTGCCAGGCGTTCAAATTAAATAGTCATGTTCTTCCTAATCATTTAAACTACACTACCCACAATTATTTTAAGTTTAATTGATCTCACCCTAACCTTGTCATTTATTTTGTTGTTTTTGCAGGTGCAAGGAGTAGACATGGCCGTCAGAGTGCGGAAGCTTCCGGAGGGAATGGAGTCATTTAATGACATCGCCCAAACCGACTTGGCAGAGGAGGAAAGCGATGAAGAAACTTCGGAAGAAGAAGAAGAGGAGGAGGAGGAAGAGGAGATAGAAGAAGTCGATATGGTACTTGTTCGTTGAGTATTTTCTATTATACAGTTTCAGCAGTTGCGTTCATTAAGCTGCTTATGGTGTGTGACGAAACTCATGTGTTCGTTAGTAGGTTAGAGTTAGAGCGGTTCATGAGGTATGTAGTCGTTAGTAGGATAGAGTTGGAGCAGTTTGTGAGGTACAGTATGTAGTCGTTAGTAGGATAGAGTTGGAGCAGTTTGTGAGGTATGTAGTCGTTAGTAGGTTAGAGTTAGAGCAGTTTGTGAGGTACAGTATGTAGTCGTTAGCAGGATAGAGTTAGAGCAGTTTGTGAGGTATGTAGTCGTTAGTAGGATAGAGTTAGAGCAGTTTGTGAGGTACAGTATGTAGTCGTTAGTAGGATAGAGTTAAAGCAGTTTGTGAGGTGCCCAATCAAAACTCATGTGTTCGTTAGTAGGTTAGTGCAGTGTGTGAGGTATCCAATCAAAACCCATGTGGTCGTTAGTAGGTTAGTGCAGTGTGTATGGTATCCAATCAAAACCCATGTGTTCGTTAGTAGGTTAGTGCAGTGTGTGAGGTATCCAATCCAGCCATTATTTGCATTTGTAATTTGCGCTTTTCAATGGCAGGCTCTCGAGAGTGACCCGGAGCCAGAGCCGGAGTGTGAGCCCGTCGTTGAGGACGTGAGTACGGAGAAGTACGACGGAGTGGTGCTCAGGGTTCCCACCAAGACGGACCGCGCCACGGTGAGTGAAGCCTGATTGGATGGGCACTGCAGTGAGTGGAGCCTGATTGGATTGGCACTGCAGTGTGGGGCAGGAAGTGGAGCCTGATTGGATGGGCACTGCAGTGTGGGGCGGGAAGTGGAGCCTGATTGGATGGGCACTGCAGTGTGGGGCGGGAAGTGGAGCCTGATTGGATGGGCACTGCAGTGTGGGGCGGGAAGTGGAGCCTGATTGGATGGGCACTGCAGTGTGGGGCGGGAAGTGGAGCCTGATTGGATGGGCACTGCAGTGTGGGGCGGGAAGTGGAGCCTGATTGGATGGGCACTGCTGTGTGGGGCGGGAAGTGGAGCCTGATTGGATGGGCACTGCAGTGTGGGACGGGAAGTGTAATGTGGAAGCAAAATGCGAAAGGAAATGCTTTAACCTTACCATTTCTCCAGGTTGGTCAGGGGTCAAGGGTCAGGTGGGGCTAGAAAATCCTCATCTCCAAAGTGGAGAATGACATAAGAAGAGAGATCCCATAGGGGCATGGGGCGGGCATGGGGCGGCAGCGCACTGCTTACTGGGAGATCCCATAGGAGATCCCATAGGGGCATTTTTTTTTTTTACAGTGTATTCAGGACAAGAAAAGGGACAGCTAGTGAATGGTGAGGTAATGTTTTTAGCCTAAAAACGTGTGGAATCGCTAATTTAACTTAAACAGGGTTAGGACAAGAAAAGGGACATTTCTGAAAAATAATTTGGAGAGAAGCTGAGAAGAAATATTGTAATATTCAATTTTAATTGCTTGTAACTCCATAATCATAATCATACTGTTGAAACTAAACTAAATGGTTTTGTAGGTTCTTGACCTTGGCAGTGTGAAGATCTGTATGAATGACGAGGAGAAGAGGCTGACCTTCAGTGCAAATGATGTGCTGACCAAGGCCACCATGTTGGTGGGGGACAAGGTTCAGCTGCACATCTCCACCAACCCAAAGACCAAGACGGAGAGGGCTGTCAATGTGCACTTCCGCAAAGGCTTCCTGCGCATTCTCACAGAGCAACGTAAAACCGTGAGTCCTACAGTAATTTCCTGCACATAAGCACAGAGCACAGAGCACACTGTCAGTTTGAACACTGAACATGAACAAAAGTAGTAACATAAGAGGATTTTTTTTTTTTAAACCGCTTTTGGATGGGAGCTGCCAACAGGTGATCAATTATTTCCCTAATGGCAGATAGAAGTAAAAATCATTGAAAAAAACTAATGTTTGCTACCATAGTTGTTGTAGAGAGGTATATTTCAGGAGTGTTAAGGTTAATTTCAGGTCTTTGGTGCAAGACAGTTGATGCATGGATGTTGGATAATGTCCTGCAGTCCTTTATCTTAGGATGTAGTCGTCTTTGTGGACTGAGGTAATGTGGCCATTGTTGGACTGAGGTAATGTGGCCATTGTTGGACTGAGGTAATGTGGCCATTGTTGACCATCAGGGCGTTGTGATTGAGCTGGAGGAGTCGCATGGATACATCAAATACCCACAAGACCCAAAGTTGTTCTTTGACCTCAACGAGGTGATGGAGGAGAATCCGCTGTCCGTCTCTGATAAGGTGGAGTTCACCGTGATGCCGGTGAGTGCCCCAGTACGCCGTTGCCATGCTACGCCTCCAATTCTGCAAAAGTAATGTTGTGATGTAATAGCATGGTATGGCCACGTGGTGGCGATCTGAATAGTTTAGCTTCAAATGTGTGACAACCTAGGAAGAACAATGCGGAGGTCTGCGCTCTCCGAGTGCTTTTCTAGTTAATCTTGTTTTATTCTTGTTTCCATTTTTTTGTTTGTTTTTATTTACAACTTTAAAAAATGTACTTGTACTTACATCATTTTATTTTATTTAGTTTAAGCACTTTGAATGTCCATTATGTATGATACCGTGCTATTCAAATACATTTGACTTTGACTTCATCTCCACAGAAAACGGAAGGAGTTGGGAACCAAGCCATCCGGGTCAAGAGGCATGTGGACCGAAAATTGCCTCCTAAATTAGAGGCCTTGGTGGCAAAAAATAGAATTAAGGTAAAATGCTTTACCACTTAACCCATTTAGGCCGGGAAAGCATTGGCGCATTTCTACCATTAAGGCCGGGAGCGCTGTTGCGTCGTTCTACCATTGAAGCCGGGAAAGCGTATACGTCAATTTTAGCATTTAAGGGTTTTTTTGCATCAGTTATCGGCCTCTGGGCCAATGAAATGCATCAGAACAGACACGAGGGAGTGTCGTGTAGTCTTGTTCCTCGTGACATTGTTTTTAAATTTTTCGAACACCCGTGGAGGACTTTGATAGCGGGGAGATATCGGAAGATATGACTTTGAGGAGTTTCTCGGATTCGTTCATTATTGACTTTGGTGCGCTCCCTCCCTCATGTTGCCTGCTTTTGACATAGGGCTGGTAGGTTGCAAAACTGATACCCTACTGACTCTGTTTGTCTAATTGATGGATTTAACCCTGATTCGGATTAGGCTACACCTACTTTTAAAAGGTGGAACATCACCACAAGACGTGTGTTGTATCATGTAGCACTCTGAGTCTTTTTAATGTGCATGTTCTATAGTTAATGTAGTACTCACCAAAATCATAGAAATCAACATTGCAAAACACATATCCCAGGCATATTTTCTTTGGCTTGTTAGTTTTTCGAACATTTATTTTATGTAATGACGGAAACATAATGAAAACATATCATGAGACTATGCACGATTATTTCCCTCTAGCCAAAATCCTTGAGAATGAAATCTAATTAACTTTCACGTTCCTCTTAAAGTGACAGGCACTCAATTAGACCTACAGTACATATCACCACTGTAACGTCAAGACAAGTGCAATAGTTAAAAAAAAAAGAATTTTCAAATTACTTAATATTTTTTAGCTATAAGTAATTATGCAGATCATAAAATACTATAAACTATTAACAAAATATATGGAGTTTATGAATTCAAAATATGAAATAGAAACATGACAAGCCATCATTTTGTATGTGTGTGTGTGTGTGTGTGTGTGTGTGTGTGGAGGGTCAAGCAGAGACTAGGATCACCAGGACTGTCAATGATCACACATTATTCAATATTACTGATAGCGTGAAGGTGGTGGCCCCAATTTGCCTACATTTTTGGAATATAGTAAACACAGTCACTTTTTGAAACTATTACAGCTTGTGTAAGCCTATCAGTAAATTCTGACCATACTAATAATATATAACCAGTCAACAGATGTCAATCAGAATGACAAGCTGTGGAAAATGCACTCGTTTCTGATGAAATAGTGCTGTTCCTGCACTGACACAGTACATGTTTTATTTTTGTGAAGGTGTAACTAAATTAACTCAATTTCCCAGGGAAGCCACAGGTGTAAGCTCTCAAATACTTTTTGAATTTTGTTTCTATCTCCTACAGAGGCTGAGAAATCAATAACTTAGTAGGCGTTGACACAATTGCTGAATTTCCAGAAAAACTTCAGGCTTTTGGGGTTTTTCCTGAAATCGCCCTTAGGTTTTACAGGCTTTTTTTCCAGGCGCTTTAGGCCTTAATGGGTTAATTGTCCATTCTGGAAATCATTGATCTGTTTTCATTTGGCATCAGAAGTATGTAATATATATCACTGAGAAATTGATTGATTAATTATTATGCTTTTATATGATTAATTTGTATCAGTATTATTACAAGATTGTCGTATGCTATAGACCCTTTGGGAATCTGAAATAAGCAGTGGATTGAATATTCTGTACCAATCTGATTGCAGAAGAAGATGACCATTAAGATCTCAACTGAGCTTAGAGACCAAGCTCCGAATGAGGAACTCAAGCCTGATACTGAGGACATTTTGTGAGTATTTGTAGTTAGACATTTAATATGTTTATAATTTGGGGCATTTGACTGTGGTTTCCATCCAAGCCAAAACAATGCAGTAAAGGTTACTTGTTTGAAACCCACTGCAAATGCTGACCATAGCTGGGATTGATACTAACAAGTTCGACAACTGTATTGTTCCACAGAAAAACGGACGTCTTGCCAATGCGAGCGAAGCCGAGCCCCATGAGCACCAAGATCACGATGCTCAGGAAGGAGGTGATTAAGAAGGAAGCAGAGGAGGCCAAGCGCTCCAGGAGCGAAGACCGCTCAAGCAATAACGACAGTCCGAGGGACGACCGCCGTAGTCGCAGTCGTAGTCGCAGTCCTACCCGTACATCCGCCAGCACTCCTGGCCAGGACGGTAAAAGCGAGAGCCAAGACAAGGCAAATGGCGGCAGGGCAGACAAACGAGGCCTGAGCGCGGAAAAGAGGGAAGAAGGGAGTAAGGAGAAGCTGGAGAAGCCCAACAGAAGCCGCAGCAGAAGCAGAGAGCGTTCTTACCGATACAGGGGCGCCCCCACAGCCGGAAGCAGGGAAATAAGCCGAGACAAAGATAGGGACAGGGACAGAGATCGAGAGAAAGACAGGGACAGAGATCGAGAGAAAGACAGGGACAGAGATCGAGAGAGAGACAGGGACAGAGATAGAGAGAGAGACCGGCAGCGAGAGAGAGACAGAGAAAGAGATCGAGACAGAGACAGAGACAGAGACCGCGATAGGGACAGAGATCGCGATAGGGATAGAAGCAGCCACCGGAGGACGGGGGAAAGTCCGGCACGATTGGACGCAAGATACTGGAGTGGCGGCAGCTCTGGAGACCCTGCTCACTGGAGAGGCGGCAGCAGCAGCAGGAGCCCCAGTAGAGACGGCGCAAGCGCTCGCTCATATTACAGAGATCATCCGAGTTCGGATCCATACGGGAAGCCTCCGTACGGTCCACCAAGCTCTGATCCATATGGAAAGCCTCCTTACGGATCACCAAGTTCTGATCCATACGGGAAACCTTATGGACCACCAAGCTCTGATCCATATGGAAAACCTCCTTATGGACCACCAAGTTCTGATCCATACGGAAAACCTCCTTACGGATCACCAAGCTCTGATCCATACGGAAAACCTCCTTACGGACCACCCAAACCTTACGGTGTGGACGAGGAGTTGATGAAGAAGCAAAGAGAGCTGGAAGAACTTAATGAGTTGATCGCCCGAAAGAAAGCATTGATAGGCATGGAAGATGAGAAGCCTAAAGCGCCTGCTGGAATGCCTAAGGAGCGCCTGGGCTGGGGGGCGGAGCCTCTGGGATCAGACGAGGAAGAGACTCTGGAGTGGCTCCCTCAGAACAGCGCAAGACGCCAAGCTGCCAAACCAATCAAATCCATTCTGAAGAAACCCAAAGAATATCCTCCTCCGGACGTTCCACCTCAGGTCACTATTGTTATAGATTATAGCTGTTATATAGTTAAAACACATTGTTACATATGAACTATTATGATCCTATACTCTTATACTAAAATGACTTGTCTTGGTTACATTTGTCTGTTTTCTTTGTTGCAGGCTAAAAGCTTGGACGATTCCTCCAAACTATCAGCTTCGCGCTACTCTTACGACAGAACCCATCCAACATCCGCCCCCCCAGGTCATCCTCAGGACAACGCCACTAGGTACCCATCGAGTCACCTCCACTCTGGCCAAACCTACTCATACCGGGAAGAGAGGTCGTACCGTGACCCAGACCCTTACAGTCAGCATTCTGCCCCGCTCCAGCCAAGCCCGACTCAGAGCTCCCAAACACTTGCCGTTCAGCAGCTGGAGGCAGACGCCAGAGGCAGCACGGCGTCCCAGATGCAGCGCTTCCTCAGTCTGCTCAACAAAGGCGTGGATATCAACCAGCTGTCCACACTGATTAGGGAGTCCATGGGGAAGAACACTGCCAGTAGTAGTTCTACAACACCACCAGCCAGGGAAGGGTCGTATAAAGATGACCGGTATGACCCCTTCAAAGTCGATGAAGAGC
The DNA here is from genome assembly GCF_963854185.1 of Sardina pilchardus. Lineage (NCBI taxonomy): Eukaryota > Metazoa > Chordata > Actinopteri > Clupeiformes > Clupeidae > Sardina > Sardina pilchardus. Next base: position 1,785,242 of record NC_085011.1, on the reverse strand, counting down.
AGGACCACAAGCAGAGCAAGGATGACCTGCTGCCCCACGAGAGAGCTATGGAGGACGGCAGTGGATTTTCCCGAATTCTTGGCCTGAGTCTCGAGCCGCGAGAGAAAGACTCGCCACTGAGGCAGAGCGTCGAGAAGGAGAAGGATCCTGTCCTTCTGGACGCCGGCCCTTCCGGCAGCACACCAGTAGAGGCGAGTGCCAACCAGTATGGCCGCCAACCTGAACAATCTGAAACGTCTGAAACATCAGTGCCTTCTGTCCAGTACAAAGAAACCCCAAAGTCTAGCCTGGCTCCAGATGAGGCGATGCCACCTGCCGCTGGCAAAGAGAAGGAGAAGGAGCAGTACTTTGACAAAGTCCAGAACCTTCTCAAAGCCATCGGCCTGAACCTCAACTCTTCTGAGGTGACCCAGCTCACCGACCGGATGAAAGAGCGGCTTTATGGTGCCAAGACCAGAGAAGCCTCTTCCGAGTCCAAAGGGAGCAAGAAGGGTTCAAGTCGCCACCAGAGTAGGACTCATTCCGCAGACTCTAGGACTCACTCCGCGGACTCTAGGACTCAGTCCGCGGACTCCGATCCCCATCGGTCCGCCTCGCCAGCCAAGAGAGCTCGTCGAGAGGAGAACAGGAGCCAGTCGAGCCTCTCGCGCCACAGCAGCGAATGCGACTCCGAGGACGTCCGCAGGCGGAGCACTGAACCTGGTGCGACCCCAGACCGCAGTAGCTATACATCAGATTCCACCAGTCAGAAATATGACCCTTACTCGTACTCGCAGGATTCCAGGACACACACTCCTGACCCTGCGTACCCCTCTTCTGTGACCAGCGCTGCCCACGCCGCCTCCAGCACGGCGTACCCTCAGGCGGGCACACACCCCGGCTACCCCTACCCCTACCCAGCCTCCCACTACCCCCAGGCCTCCTATGCGTCACACTATGCTGCCGCTCATGCTGGCTACTCAGCCAGGGCATATGACCCCTTCGCTTACTCGGCTGGGCACTCGTATGCCCCTGCAAGTTCAACCCATACAACCACCGCGGCCGCAGCGTCCCCCTCTCCCACCTCCTATTCAGGAAGTGCTGCTTATCCCCTGAATCCAGAGGCTAGCGATCCCTACACCCCCCTTCCACCCTCAGGAAGCTCCTCGTTCTCCGTCACTGAGCCCCAGCAGGTGAACCAGGGTGATTCGAGCGCTGGCCGATGCCTTACTGTCATCGAGCCAGTCAGTAGCGAGACCATGAGCGACTTAGTCAAGGCCAAGCAAGCTGTGCTGACAGAGGAAGATGTGAAAGCAAGACAGAAAGCAAAGGTAAGCTAGATTTCTTTTTTATTTCCTTTTTTTTTTTTTTAATTAAATGAGTTTGTGACATCAGGGCATCCTCACAATATTTCACTTGCTACTGCACAAGGAATTATATGATAGCGAGGACTATCACTGTACCTCTCGTCCTGTTTTGATATTGTGTTTCTAATGGCTGGGTACTGGGGCACTGTGCTATCCTAGCATGATGAATCTAGAGTTAGCCGCTTGGTCATACTGAGTAACAACAACAAAATCAGCTCTCTTAAGTGTGAAAGCCTGCCTGATTCTGTTTGATTAATTTTTTTAGTAGAAACAATCATTCAAAAAATGCTGTGTAGTACTTAGTGTATTGAGTGGTGATGTATTAAGTTAACTTGTGAAATAATATTGCTCAGTGTGTAATGTATAGCTAACATTTAGCTAATAGTTAGCTTATTTAGCCTACTCAAAGCATGCTCTATGGTTAATAGCTAACCATCCATTTAGATATAGTTAGAGTTAGTTATTTAGGTAGCCAAAATAAATATGCAGTCAAGATAGTACTCACAGTCACACGAGATGTACAATAACAACTTGTTACTTCTTCTGTAGACATACCAGATAATAGAACAAGAGGTGCGATATACAACACAAAACAAAAAAGAGTTCCCAGGCAGCGTATAGTGCCTGGGGCAAGCACTTGACAAAGCAGTGTTATGTGACAGGATGTACTCTGACTAAGATGTAGCTAGCAAGAGAGCGAGATAAGAGTGAGCTACATTAGCTAAATCAGAAAAGAATGGGTGATTTTACTTTTTGCACTTCAGTATTCATAGTTTATCACTCACAAACATCAGGTTGCTCTGAAAGCAGCATTCTTCGCTAGATCTTCTGAACGTTTCTGCAACCGTTTCTGAAGACCCCAAACGCAGGGTAAAATGCATGACTCTAGATATCATGGCTAAGAACGTTGAAGACTATCTATGTGTAGGCATTCATTGATTAGTCCATTGCTCATAGAATATATACTAACTTTTAAACTTTATATTTGGAACTTGAAGCATATATTGTAACTGCTGCTAGTCCAATGGGTTTTTTGTGCTGTATAGTGTTGTAGGCATTATAAGGGCATGTTCTTCCACATTACCAGAGAGTCAGAATTGCTGTTGAACTCTCGCAGAGTTTGGTTTGATGGTCCAGGGATGGCACGTAGTCCAGCCTTGTGTCCCTTCCTCATTGCCCTCCGTGTGAGTTTTATCTCCGCGTTTGTTTTGCTGTGTAGATGGAGCAGTACACGCTGAAGATGAAGGAGAAGCACGAGAAGTTCATGGAGGCCATGAGGATGTCTAAGCGCACCCAGGGGAAGAAGGAGCCTGCAGGTACGGCCCGCTACAGTGGGGGGGTGCACATGCCCCCCCCCATGCCCCCCCCCCCTCGTGCCCTTATCGTAGCCCAACATTAGAACCTCATAGCATGACATGATTTGGAGCTTGGGCTGTGTACAGAGCCCTCGTTTATTATTATTATTATTATTATTATTATTTCCATACAGTGTGTCCAGGGCACACGCAGCTAGCAGATGGTGAGGTGATGTTTGCAGTATGTGACCTCGAGCACCTTTAAAAGTACATGATGCGTCCTTAAAAGTGTACATGATGTGTCCTTAAAAGTGTTTATATGGCTGTAGGCAATCTAGGTTTAGGCTACTTAAAATTATGTGAATTGTTCCGTCGTTAGCCTATGAACTTCATAGTATGATGGACCCTGACATGGTGCTCTTTAGCTTGATTGTTAAACAGCACCAGCTAGAGGTGACATTGGTCACAACAAGTAAATATATATTAGGGTTCACCAGTGTAGTGTATTGAATCGTCCAGTCAACACAGGGATATTCTATGTAGTTGTTCAGGTGTGACATTCAGAGAGTTTATGGTGTGTAGTGGGGGCAAAAATACATCAACTGCAGATTAGAAGAAATGTGTAGTTTGTTCAGGCAGGCAAATTGAGGTTTGAACTCCGCAATGCCCAGTAAATTTGCTCAGGGCGCCTTGAGCTAGCAGCTTTAGCCATATCATATGTGTTATTGTTGCTAACCCTGTAAGCTGCCTTTTCAGCCCACATCCTCTCCCTCTCTTGCGTTCATGTCGTGTTTGACTTGATCAGCGTCATATCTTGCTGTCGTGTTCCCAGTACTTTCTGACCGAAACATGCTTTTTTACGTGTCCGTCCTATTTTTGAAGCATACATATATTACTTATTAGAATACATTGTTAAATCATGTCAGAGGCAAACGTTTCATTCGAGCCTACATCTTGCTTGCAGTTTAGATTCCCAGTTTTATACTTCAGAAAGAGCTCTGTAAGTTGCTGTGTAAATGACTGATTTGATGATCACAAACACATAAGTAGACTAGTTCAGCTTTAGAAACTCATCGCTAACGTGTTGTTTGTAAATTTAATCAATACGGTTTCTATCTGTTGATCTGAAAGAGCAGTAATTGAGAGTTAGCAATTTTCCAGTCTGTCAGCACTAGTCAGTCAATTAGCTTGTTAGCGCTAGTTAGCTTTTTATACTCAGGACATCTGTATGCAGCCAGTCAGCTTGTTAGCGCTAGTCAGTTTGTTAGCGCTAGTCAGCTTGTTTCGTTCATCAAGACATCTGTACTCAGCAGGGCACTGTTTGACTGTACTTGTGTGTACTGTACACTGTTTAGGTTTTGCTCGCTTTTCAATTTTGTTTTAAGGGTTATTGTAGGTTTGTCTAGTTTAATCCTTACCTTCCAAATCTATGCTAACTATAACGTTATAATGTTGATAACTAATACACAGTAAAAGTACAGACACCATCTTCGATTAGTTAAAAAATAATTTCTAACTCCACAGTAGTTACTCATAGGGTAGGTGCCCTTTAATTCTAACTCCGCAGTAGTTACTCATAGGGTAGGTGCCCTTTAATTCTAACTCCGCAGTAGTTACTCATAGGGTAAGCGCCCTTTTATTCGTTGTAAGAGTCATTTTATCACTTTCCATTATAGTCCTCACTAAAAAATGAAAGTAAACCTGATTACTACAACTGATTTTGAAATAAACTAGTAGTGAATGTCACTACGTATTGCCAGGACAGCTGATGATGCGACATTGCATGCGCTAGTTCGTTGTATTGTTAATGAGAAGGGCAAGCCTGATGTAATTTTGCCTGTTCTTTTACGTAGCTGTAAATTGGAAAGACTAGTTTCTATGTCTCAGGGTAAGATACGCGTGTTCACCCAAGAAGAATGTGACGTATTGGTCTCTGCGGTCTGCAGAATGAAAGGCTGATTGAATGTAATTGGCACTGTTGACATGACCTGAGGCTTACGTTACACTGTGCTCTCTCACAGCTCCTGTTGTCACGGAGATGAAGAATGTGTGGATCTGTGGGCACTCGTTGGTGGACTGGGCAGAGAAGAGGGCCAAGGCTCCGGAGGTGGGCATGGAGCTGGGCATGGACCCCAAGTGCGTGCGCGTCTGGTGGAAGGGGGTCCAGGGCATGACGTGGGACCAGCTCGTGCCCCAGGTGCACCAGCTGAAGCTGAACTGGCCCAACCCCGACCTGCTCATCATCCACCTGGGGGGCAACGACATCAACAAGAGCGCCTCCGAAGAGCTGCTCGGCTCCATTAAAAAGGACCTAGCCTCCATACACAGCATCTTCCCCAAGTGTAGGATAGTTTGGTCGGACATCCTGCCCAGGCGCTTCTGGAAGGATGGCAGTGGCATTATTGAGGACTCTGATAACTCGGTCAACTCTTTGGTGGGCGTGATCAATCGCCGGGTTCATGCCATCGTAGCTGAACTAGGGGGCTCGGAAGTGACCCACGACAACATCGGGTCCGGCCTATATCGCCCCAATGGCATCCACCTCTCTAAGGGAGGCATTGATACGTTCAATATGAACCTTCAGGACAGCCTGGAGAAGTGGGAGGGTGAGGCGAGTCAGAAAGCAGAGCAGGGCTAAGGAGGGGGTAAGGGTCATCAGCTGACCTGGGCTAAGGAGTGGGTAAGGGGCATCAGCTGACCTGGGCTAAGGGGTCAGCGACGTGACATTTTGGGTTTGTTTGACTGTAGCCTTAGTCTTAGTTCCAATAGCCATTTTTAGTTCTCACCTTTATGCTGTAATTGAAGTACATGACATTTAAATGTATTTTGCGTACCAGACTTTATTATTCAAAGTCTTAATGTGCAAATGAAATGGATTAGAATTGGCTGTTTTGATTTTTGGGATTTTATTTTGTCCTTTAAAAAAATAATAAAACAAGAAACTATCTGTTTGGATGGTCGTTTGTTAAGGCTGGTTGGAATTGTTATGAAGTTTAAATGCATTAATGTACACTTTCTATATGTGGATGCATCTGTAGCACTGTGTGAAGTCTGGGCCAGTGTTGCTGATACACATAGAGCAAAGGACAAAGCCGATCAGTTTTATGCGCTCTTTAGTAGCACATGATTATGACATTACTTTACAAAAAGCTAAATTGGATTCTGGACAACATGCACCATAGTGAGGCATGGCACGGCACGTTTATTTAGATAGCACATTTCATATGCAGGTAAATCTAGTATTCCACTGTAGTTTATTATTTAGAAGTGTATTATTATTTTGTAATTGATTTACCTCCATCATAGATCATGCCCTATCTGATGAGGGCTCGCTTTGCCTGTCAATCTCCTGGGTTTGTTTAACGTTTGTTTAAGGTTTGCTTTCCGTCAGGATATTTCTGGATGCCTTCAAGTCTACTGATAACGCAATATGCAGAGAAGCAGAGCAGTGCACAGTTACGAGGTGTTTGGTATAGCTAGGAACTTTCAACAGTTTTCAGTAACTTAACTGAATGTGTCTTCCCCAGTGCCTGCTTTATTATCACCTCAGATAACCTGTGTCTATGTTCCTAATACCCCTCTTGTATCTACTGTCTTCATGTTTCTTCTACAGTGATGCATATTTAAAAGTCTTCATGTTTCTTCATGTTCTTCTACAGTCATGCATATTTAAAATGTTGTGTAAAAGTGTTCATGTTTCGTTATCTTCTACAGTGATGCATATTTAAAATGTTGCAAACCAGCAACTTCTATGATCTTAATTAGACAGTTGTAACACCTACCTGCCTTACAGCTTTGTGTAAAATACTGTAATTCTATCCCCAGTTATATCTCCTGTTTTGTATTCTTACCACAGAAACACATTGACTTGTCTTCATTTAAACTGTTTGGCCATTCGACTCTGAACTAGTTCACCAGCCCCGACGTGTCCTCCAGAGTAAAAACACTAGTGTTAATTCCAGAGTAAAAACACTAGTGTTAATTCCAGAGTAGAAACACTAGTGTTAATTCTTGACTCCGGACTGTACAGTTGAGTCCAAGATTGATTATTGAAATTATTTATAAACAAATTGTAAGCAGCGAGTGAAGAAGTCCACTGAAGAGTGGTAGTGGAGACTAGTCCAACACAAAAGGGATGGGCTCCCAAGCATAAGTGTTCCCCTTCGTTCCTCCTGAAAATAAATCTTTGATGTGAGGACCATGAGCTTTGCGGGAATTGTATGGTTTGTTTTGACACTGTAGAAGTGCTTTTAAGAGAATGATGTGTGCCTGAGACATCTAGAGGGGAAATGCTGCCACCTAGAGGGGAAACGGTGCCATCACCGGGTCACCTGTCTGTGCTTCTGCTTTCAGGAAGTAGTCACCTGTCGGAACGCGCCTCAAACACCACCTCTGGGAGCTACCAGCACCCTTGTTGCCTTTCTTGAGCAATGCAGGTAAAGTTAGGCATAACATTTACTATGAATGCAACGCAAGTAACATCTTTGTTGAGCTCGATTCATGTACCAGGTATCACAGGTGTTCATTCCTGAGCGCCAGAGGTCAGAGGTCGCCTGTTTCCTGGAAGGTAAGTTGATTTAAATGGGAGTGAGGTCAGAGGTCGACCTGTTTCCTGCAAGGTAAGTTGATTTAAATGGGAGTATGAATGCTAAATGTGTAATGGTGTTTACTGTGATATCTCTGAAGGCTGGTGCCAATGATGTTGCCATCCCCACAACCTCCCTCAGATGCATTCTCTACACTCCACCCTCACCCTACCCCCCTCCATACTCCATACTAGTCCACCTTGCCACCCAACGAGCCTTTGAACAACACATACACATACACACACACACACACACACACACACACATACAAATGCACACACACACGTGTGTACACACACACACACCGTGCCCCTATAATTACAGAGCTGATATTCAGGTCTGATTTTTGCACCCAATGTTAAGGACACCATATGACCTTTCCAACACTGTAGACCATGGCAGCAGTGTATTCCATAAACACACACAGATAATAACAGAGAAACGTTGTAATACTGTAGACCATGGCAGCAGTGTATTCCATAAACACACACAGATAATAAGAGAGAGACGTCCGCAATGTATCAATAAACACATACAGGTCATTTCACTTATAGAGCGGCCAAACATTACACATGTCTCATGGCACACACACACACACACACACACACTTATAGAGCGGCAAAACATTACACATGTCTCATGGCGCTTTACAGAGTGTTAAACATTCAGAGAGAGCCCATGAGTGACCTGGGAGAGGAAAAACTCCCTAGAATTGGAGATACATATAGGAGGAAACCTCGGACAGATCCACGACTCAAGGGCCCAACCCATCTGCCTAGGGTCAGTTACAGGACAGTGAGGCCATTTTAGTATTAAGAGAGAGACGTCAGCAGAAGTCGGAGGAAGTCAACGACGAGAGATGTGTTGAACACCTGTGGAGTGTCTGTTTCTTTTCAAAACTTGTCTCTTTGTTTGAGATCTCTGACTGCTATTTTGGTTGTCTAATTGTTTTAAGATCATCCTCACAGGACTTACTTATATAATTGCGCTGTTCATAATCAGAATTCCTCCAATAAAAGAGAACTTGTTTGCATCTGTGCTTATTTTCTATTTTGTGGTCTCAATTTATGTGATGTGTTTATGCTGGTGTCTTTTGGATCAAGAAAGTCCATCCATATTATTGTGATTGATATGTAAGTATGTCAGGACCGTGCACGACATGAACCTTGTTCAAAACTAGGAGAGATGCATTGAGCCAGCTTGTAGTAAATCTTGCAGATGCCAAATATTGACATGTCACGTGTCGGGCTGTAAGAAAAGCTTGTTGCCAACCGCAATAAAAACGACGAAGAGGAAGAATCCCAAGTACCCTAAAGGTGGCAAATCGTTGTGCAGCTCAACCTCGTGGTCAGTCCACATTGGTCATGTCGCTTTCTGCCGCCGTCTGTCATTCAAGTATTCCGAGAATTTCCCCGCTTGGCTCCTCTTTCACTGGGCCAGCACACACACACACACACACACCTACCAGCATCAGCACACTTGAGCTGAGTGGGTCTCGTCAGCACACTTGAGTTGAGCTGAGTTGAGTGGTCTTGTGACTGGCACTCACTGAAACATCAGCACTGCAAGTAGCCTGCACATTCAGAACTCCTGTGTTTAGAGATGGATAGAAGTCAGGCATAATGTATAGAACTGTGTTTAGAGATGGATAGAAGTCGAGATGGATAGAAGTCAGGCATAATGTATAGAACTGTGTTTAGAGATGGATAGAAGTCAGGCATAATGTATAGAACTGTGTTTAGAGATGGATAGAAGTCCGGGATAAAGTTTATTTTATCTAATGAAGTAAAGCACTGCCATAGATAGATAGATAGATACTTTATGGATCCCCAAGGGGTATTTCATTAAGGTAACAATGAAGTTATTCTTTGATGCTCCCAGTGTGTGCTAGCATATGAAGCACATGACAAAAAACAAAGCAACAAAAGAAGTGTTTTCCCCACACCTGCAACATGCTGGTTTCCCCACACCTGCAACATGCTGGTTTCCCCACACCTGCAACATGCTGGTTTCCCCACACCTGCAACATGCTGGTTTCCCCACACCTGCAACATGCTGGTTTCCCCACACCTGCAACATGCTGGTTTCAGCACAAGTGAAGCAAAGCACAGAGGAGCAGCTGGCCTGAGAAAACATTCAGCTCCGTTATTTACGACCATCAGCTGTCAGATCAGGGGCTGGGAAACCCTCCACCTCATCACGTACTGTAGGACTTAATGCTGGACCATAAGGCACCATCATGAACCCTCCACCTCATCATGTACTGTAGGACTTAATGCTGGACCATAAGGCACCATCATGAACACTCCACCTCATCACGTACTGTAGGACTTAATGCTGGACCATAACTCTCCATCATGAGAGTTAGTTGTCAAAACCATTGGAACAAGGAACAGGAAGACGTGGAGAAGTCATCATCACCATGACAACATTGGGCCCAGGCCCTATTGCCCCAGTGCCACTGATCACCTCTCAATGCAAGGCGTTCCAAAGCTCACCCTGTACTTCAGTCAGTTTGTGGAGAGGGAGGTGAACATTGTATCAATAATTAAATGATAGTTTAATGATACGTGGGGAGACAGGCTGGTCATTTTATAATAACTCCAAAACTATAAATCACTTTGTTTTCAGTCCCACGGGTCCCAGTGCCACAATGTACCCACACAGACTCCTCGGACATGCAGGAGAACAATCCTCCCTGTGAAGAGCAGAACGTCCTTATCCGCCATGAGCTCTATTCTGAAGCAGCACATAACGGTAGTCCCATAACGGTAGTCCCTACCGGTGCTGGTGCTCCCTACCGGTGCATCCTGGCCTGCTGGCACCACTCGAGGGCAGCTGGGCTGGAGACCCCCCCCCCCCACACACACACACACACACACTCCACTGTTAATACATTAGACTAAAAATGCATCCAGTGCAATAAAATAGCCTTTCATTTAAGAGTCTCATTGCTGAGGGGACAACTGATTGGCTGAATCTTTCTTTGGAGCATCCTTCCATTGCCACGCTACGCTGGCTTACTTGAAATGCATTGTCTAGACTCTAGTGGATGAGTGGCATCTCTGAGGATAGTTCAGGGTTTGACCCCAGCATATTCTGTTCATTCTTGAATTCAGTGGGTGCCTATCTTGACACCTTTTGTTTATCACCACAGTACAGCAACAGCTGTAGAAACATGGGGGGGGGCAGATCTGATGGTGTGACAAGAGGCCATGCCCTCACGCCTCTGTCCTTGTCCTAAATCAAGGACTTTCTCTGTTTCAGCAGAGATATGGATGAACCCTCTTGGTGAAACCATGTCTCTCCCCTGCTGCATCATTGTGTCATCTTTGTACCGAATAAAGCGTTTTATGATTTTACAGCATTCTGACCAGACCAGACCAGACCAGAACCAGACCAGAACCAACAGAAGTCACGAACTAAAGGTGTTATTTATCAACTGGCCTAGTTGTGCCATCTCTGCCATAATACTGATAATAATAATAGTAATAATGATAATAATAATAATGATCATGATAATACATTTACATAACAGGCAGACAGTTATGGGCACACGATACATTATGGGGGACAGATAGTTATGGGCACACAATACATTATGGGGGGGCAGATAGTTATGGGCACATGAGACATTATGGGGGGGCATATAGCTCCAGAAGATGGCGGCATTGCAACCACAGAGGCACCAGCCAGCTGCTTCTAAACCTCAGAAAAGAGAAAGCCTTTCACGTGTTAGGCATTCTTGACATCGGTGTATTTTTAGAGATCACTTTGTTACAGTAGGTCTGCTTTTCCAATTTATTGGAGATTAGTCTGATAGACTGCCGTTTTAGCCTAGGCTGTTAGTTTAATATTCTGCTGCGTGATATGCCGTGATATTAATATGATAACGTTAAATAGGGTGAGATAAGGTAAATTGGGACACTTTTTGGTAGATCACAAATAAAACTATTTAAAATGCCAAACAGGGTGAAAGTGAAGACTTTTATCACTTCATATGAGTCTTAGCAACATTTCTGTGCAGAAAATATGCTTCCAAATATAATATTTTTAAAGATATTAACCTTCAAAGACCACAAGACACCATACCTCAGACCAAGAAAGTGTTCAGGTAAAATGGGACACTCGGTCAGGTAAAATGGGACAGTCAGTTTAGAATTGAAAAATGTGCAACAAATTGTAGAATAATGACAATGTTTATTTGTATTTTTTAATCATTTAATGATAGTGTTCAGATGTGTGTGTGTGTGGGTGCGTGTGTGCACAAGCACAAGCTTGCAAGTGTGTGTAAGTGTGTGTGAGTGTATGGGCCTACTTTGAGTGTGAAAAGGCTAATATGCGGCTAATATGCTAACACCTTAACGCTAATGGCAAATGTAATGTAAAAGTGTCCCATTTTAGCTGATTTTTTTGTCCCAATTTGCCTGATGCACACCAAAGTCACTAAAATTCATTTTCCTTAAAAAGTAAAGGACATAGCCCAAAAGTTTTGATATTAATTTAAACCTCTCATGAAATAGCATACATTTCATGAGAGTTTTGTATAATATTGTTTTTGTTTCAACTACAATATCCTTATGATCATTAAGACAGAATCGGCTTGCCATGGGGCTTTCCTTGCAATTATTGGGTCCACTGATGTTTTTAATCTTGGCACCTCCCATTTCTGATACTTTAGACCAATCAAAATGATTTTATTTGGTAAAGGACATATGTAGTGACAATATAATGACATGTTTTCTGATTGGCAGCTAATATTTAAAGAGATAAAGGTCTAAAACCAACTTTGTCCCATTTTACCTGATGTCCCAATTTACCTTATCTCACCCTACACGACTTTTCAGAATAAGGTCGTTGGCCCAGCCCACTTTGACCCAAAGATCTCGCACAACATAGCTGAGCAAAAGTTTGTTGTGTCCAGACGTGCAGACGAGCATGGCTGGTGAGCGTGAAGTTAACACTGGACATAGCGCGGAACATGGACCTTTTGGCCCAGTGCAAAGGGGCAATTATGTCGCGCGTGATCTTACCCAGGCAAGTACTCAATTCAATCGGTATGTTAATGCAATATCCGTTAGTGTCATCATTTGTCGCTTTGGTTACAGTAAACGCGTATGCCAAGAAGCAACATAAACAGCAGCAATGCACCATACATTTTCAACAGTCAGTAGACACTTTAAATACTTTTATTTGTTTTTTTAATTTAATTTAAATTAAAATGTTAAAATACTGGTTCCAAAGAGATAGGGCAGATACTCAAAAGGCCCTGTATTTTGAGGGGGTGGGGGTGAGGATGGATGCAAAAGGCATACTGTACCCACAGCACCACCTCTTAGTGCAGGGCAGGCGCCTTGGTAGATGATGGGGCCCATAGCCTACAGCAGAGTTCCTCAAAATTCTAAGCCATGTCAGAATTCAGGGCTACAGTGCTAGAGGGGCCACAACACACTCACTGAAAAGCTTCATATCATATTATACAGTATGTCATCATATTTGTGTTCCACTTCGAAATTCGTAAAGTGTATATATTTTGTTAATATTGTCTGATCCGCGTAATTACTAGTATGTTGAATTTTTCATATGAATTTTTATTTTGATTGACATCACATGATTTTCATGCTAAAAAAGGATATGTTAATAGGAAAAAATGAAAATGCACACCCTTTGAGGTGCTGGCATGGGACGTAACTTATAGAAAATGATTATGTTGCCGCACACTCAGTCTCAATCTCAAATGTATTGGCCTTTTTCAAGGTTTCTCAGGGATGCGTTAAAATGACACGTCTTCTGTGTGTGTTCAGGGACGACACATTTGTCAAGCGAAAGAGGAAGGTCTCTGTTGTCAATTCTGTGAACATTTCAACGGAAAACAGACCATTTTTTATGGGTGGTGTGAGAGAAGTCGGTCTGCAGGATCAAAATATTGTGTAATTTCCTGCCAAATTGGTTTTGAGCGATAGGGACCAACTTCAGTGCTGAAAGCCTACATAATCTGCAATATATAGGCTATGGACTTTTAAAGGTTGTATCAGCGATTGCAGGCCCAAACATAAATGATAACTTTCATCTGATCTTTCCTCACAATTCGCTAGCCGTCCCATAAGCAGGCTGTCAAGAGAACGTGTCTCTGTAGGCAGCTAAGGCTCCGAGACCTGTTCACAAAAATGCATCAGTTAATGAATTAATGAATTAATTAATGAATTAATTAATGAATTAATTAATGAATGGATGAATGAATGAATTAATGGACGCATGCATGAATGAATGAATGAATGAGTCCGACCAGTGTGGCGTCGTCGGCGAACTTTATGATGGTGTTGCTGGGGTAGGAGGGATTACAGTCATGTGTGCACAATGAGTACCCATGAGGACCCAACACACAGCCCTGAGGGGAGCCGCTGCCCAGAGTGAGTGGGGGTGGAGGATTTGAGGGAAGCCGCTGCCCAGAGTGATCATGTAGTCGCTAACATTAGCAAACATGAACATGATGTAATATTTGAATCACGTCTGTCCACCACCCCAGCTGAGTAGAAGTGTGTGTGCTGAGTAGAGGTCTCTTAACGTGTGTGTGCTGAGTAGAAGTGTGTGTGTGCTGAGTAGAAGTGTGTGTGCTGAGTAGAAGTGTGTGTGCTGAGTAGTAGTGTGTGTGCTGAGTAGAGGTCTCTTAACGTGTGTGTGCTGAGTAGAAGTGTGTGTGCTGAGTAGAAGTGTGTGTGCTGAGTAGAAGTGTGTGTGCTGAGTAGTAGTGTGTGTGCTGAGTATAGTGTGTGTGCTGAGTAGTAGTGCTGAGTAGAAGTGTGTGTGCTGAGTAGAAGTGTGTGTGCTGAGTAGAGGTGTGTGTGCTGAGTAGAGGTGTGTGTGCTGAGTAGAAGTCTCTAACGTGTGTGTGTGTGTGTGTGTGTGTGTGTGCTGTCCAGGTGCTGCAGGAGAGGGAGGAGCTGAGGAGGGAGCGTGGTGTGTACCTGCAGCAGACCCAGTACCTGGCCAAGGAGCAGATGTGCTTCCAGCAGGAGCTGCGTAGGTCTACCTGTGTGTGTCTGTGTGTGTGTGTGTGTGTGTGTGTGTGTGTGTGTGTGTGTGTGTGTGTGTACCTGCAGCAGACCCAGTACCTGGCCAAGGAGCAGATGTGCTTCCAGGCAGGAGCTGCGTAGGTCTACCTGTGTGTGTGTGTGTGTGTGTGTGTGTGTGTGTGTGTGTGTGTGTCAGCATATGGTGTAACTGTATGTTTTCTATGTGTTTGATGTATGTGTCTCTGTGCCTTGACCACCTGACTGTCTCGTCTTGGGATAATAACGCTGACCTTGACTTTGAGATCAGGATCATTTAAGATGACTTGTTGATGAGAAACCCTTTGCGCTGTCTGTCTGTCTGTCAACCTGTCTGTCTGTCCCTGTCTGTCTGTTTGTCTGTCTGCGTGCGTGTGTCTCTGTCTCCTCCAGGAGAGCTGAGCGCTCCGTTCAGCGTCTCGTTCGACCAGGAAGAGAGACGGCGGCAGGCGCTGCAGCTGTTGGAGCGCATCGAGAGCGGCCTGTTGTCCTTGCGGCAGGCGGACGATGCTGCCCGCTACCAGCTGCTCCGGCTGCAGCAGGAGGCCGAGCTCCTGGGCCACCCCCCTCCACACCCCCCCTGGGCCTCAGAGCTCCTGGGCCACCCCCCTGCACACCCCCCCTGGGCCTCAGAGCTCCTGGGCCACCCCCCTGCACACCCCCCCTGGGCCTCAGAGCTCCTGGGCCACCCCCCTCCACACCCCCCCTGGGCCTCAGAGCTCCTGGGCCACCCCCCTCCACACCCCCCCTGGGCCTCAGACACACACATTCTGCTGCCACATGGGGCGGCTCAGAGCCAACAGCAGGTGAGCTTCCCCACCAGCTCATATGGAGCACACACAGATAGAGCCTGATGTATGCTATAACTTTACCCAAAGAAGTCATTAGAATAGGAATAGGCTCTTACTTCCTAAATACTTGGTTGACTAACCTCTGACTGACAATGTTACAATGTCTATTGTTTGCCTACAAGAAATATTAGTGTGCCGTGTAGAATGAGGAGTTAACTGGGAGAATAGTAGTGTGCGTAGAATGAGAATATTAGTGTGCGTGTAGAATGAGGAGGTAACTGGGAGAATATTGTGTGTGTAGAATGAATAGGTAACTGGGAAAAAATATTTTGGTCAAGAATGGAGGATAGAGGAATGGGGAAAAAAAACTTCCATTCATCTCACCCTGTTTCACAGATGCATTCATCTCACCCGGAGGAGATGGGGAGAAGGTGAGCCAAGGTGTAGAGAGTGTGGAGGCAATAGGGAGAAGGTGTAGAGTGTGTGAAGGCAATAGGGAGAAGGTCTGGAGAGAGTGTAGAGGCAATAGGGAGAAGGTGTAAAGAGTGTGGAGAGTGTGGAGGCAATAGGGAGAAGGTGTAGAGAGTGTGGAGAGCGTGGAGGCAATAGGGAGAAGGTGTAGAGGTTGGGGCAGCCGTGGCCTACTGGTTAGGGCTTCGGGCTTGTAACCTGAGGGTTGCCGGTTCGATCCCCGACCAGTCCACGGCTGAAGTGTCCTTGAGCAAGGCACCTAACCCCTCACTGCTCCCCGAGCGCCGCTGGTTGGGCAGGCAGCTCACTGCTCTGGGTTAGTGTGCGATTCACCTCACTGTGTGTTCACTGTGTGCTGTGTGTTCACTAATTCGGTTAAATTGGGTTAAATGCAGAGAACTGAATTTCCCTCACGGGATCAAAAAAGTATATATTCTATTCTATTCTAGAGTGTGTGGAGGCAATAGGGAGAAGGTGTAGAGAGAGTGTGTAGAGTGTGTGGAGGCAATAGGGAGAAGGTGCAGAGAGTGTGTGTAGAGTGTGTGTAGAGTGTGTGGAGGCAATAGGGAGAAGGTGTAGAGAGTGTGTGTAGAGTGTGTGTAGAGTGTGTGGAGGCAATAGGGAGAAGGTGTAGAGAGTGTGTGGAGAGTGTGTGTAGAGTGTGTGTAGAGTGTGTGGAGGCAATAGGGAGAAGGTGTAGAGAGTGTGTGGAGAGTGTGTGTAGAGTATGTGGAGGCAATAGGGAGAAGGTGTAGAGAGTGTGTGGAGAGTGTGTGTAGAGCAGTGGTTCTCAAAGTGGGGTCCGGGGACCCCTTGGGGTCCGTGACCCATAGCCAAGGGGTCCGCGAAATAATTTGCCTGAAATTATAAAGTTATTATTTTAAAAAGATGATACGCTTTTCACCCATAAAACAAGCAAATTGCGTCTATTTGGTCCTACCCACATCAACTTGGGATAGTGGACCCCGCCACAACTTCAGAGAATACGAATGATTAACTGTTACGGTTATAAGGGGGTCCTCGGAAAATGTGATCCCCTAAAAGGGGTCCTTGGAACCAAAAACATTGAGAACCCCTGGTGTAGAGTGTGTGGAGGCAATAGGGAGAAGGTGTAGAGAGTGTGTGGAGAGTGTGTGGAGGCAATAGGGAGAAGGTGTAGAGAGTGTGTGGAGAGTTTGTGGAGGCAATAGGGAGAAGGTGTAGAGAGTGTGTGGAGAGTGTGTGGAGGCAATAGGGAGAAGGTGTAGAGAGTGTGTGGAGAGTGTGTGGAGAGTGTGTGGAGAGTGTGTGGAGAGTGTGTGGAGGCAATAGGGAGAAGGTGTAGAGAGTGTGTGGAGAGTTTGTGGAGGCAATAGGGAGAAGGTGTAGAGAGTGTGTGGAGAGTGTGTGGAGGCAATAGGGAGAAGGTGTAGAGAGTGTGTGGAGAGTGTGTGGAGAGTGTGTGGAGAGTGTGTGGAGAGTGTGTGGAGGCAATAGGGAGAAGGTGTAGAGAGTGTGTTTAGAGTGTGTGGAGGCAATAGGGAGAAGGTGTAGAGAGAGTGGAGAGTGTGTGGAGGCAATAGGGAGAAGGTGTAGAGAGTGTGTAGAGAGTGTGGAGAGTGTGTGGAGCCAATAGGGAGAAGGTGTAGAGAGTGTGTGGAGAGTGTGTGGAGGCAATAGGGAGAAGGTGTAGAGAGTGTGTGGAGAGTGTGTGGAGAGTGTGTGGAGAGTGTATGGAGGCAATAGGGAGAAGGTGTAGAGAGTGGAGAGTGTGTGTAGAGAGAGTGGAGAGTGTGTGGAGGCAATAGGGAGAAGGTGTAGAGTGTGGAGAGTGTGTGTAGAGAGAGTGGAGAGTGTGTGGAGGCAATAGGGAGAAGGTGTAGAGTGTGTGTGTAGAGAGTGTGTAGAGAGTGTAGAGAGTGTGTGGAGGCAATAGGGAGAAGGTGAGCTGTCATCTGCTGGGCCCCCCGATGAGATCATATGGACAGCTGCGGCCTCTTTTATGCCCCTTGGCCCTCGAGAATTGTCCCCTCTCGCTTCATCCAAATACCCTTTTAGCCAATCAGCGTCGTGCAGGGCCAATTATGGTGGTGGAAAATGCCTTCCTATCATGCATAAATATATAAAGCTATGTAGCCTTGGGCATACATATATACAGTATATAAAGCTATGTAGCCTTGGGCATAAATATATATAGAAAGCTGTGTGTGTAGCCTTGGGTTTTTCTGGTTCCTTCCAGTTCTTGGAGTAAGGAGGGTTCTCTTATGTTGTTTACTTTATAACCGGCAGTGCCCACCTGGCCTTGTCCTTTCTCTGAACCCACTAGCCGATGACCCCCCCCCTCCCCCCTCCCCCCTCCCTTGACCATCTAAAGAGGAGCCTGTATCTACGCTGCTCTCCCCCACACTACTGCAAGACATATAATGGCCTTGAAACCCTTAAAGTGAGTGCAGTAGACCCAGAAACCCTTACAGTGAGTGCAGTAGACACTGAAACCCTTACAGTGAGTGCAGTAGGCCCTGAAACCCTTACAGTGAGTGCAGTAGGCCCAATAATAGCTTGTGAACCCATGAATCACTTCCGTTTGTCTCCTTGTTACCAAATATAATCACTTCCGTTTGTCTCCTTGTTCGGCTCCGCATGTGAATGCCTCACAGCAGAGTGGCCCAGATAAGAGTGAGGGCTGTGGGGTGAACGGGTGCCGAGCGCTGCTTCTTGTCTGTGTCCATCTTTCTCTTGTTGTGGTTCGATGGCTGCCTGCTTTGGGTCTGTTCCCAGGGGAATCCCTATCCCTAGTCCGATGGATCCCTATCGTGTCCCGGAGCTTGGAGTTCTAATCTGTTCCATAGTTTGAGGGGCTCTGGGTCTCCCTTAGGACCTCAAGCTCTGCCGTAGTTTGCAAATCAGTCTGTATTTCAAAATATTTATCAAAATATTTATTTATGGCACTATGGACAACATAACTTCAACAACAATATCTACAACATGATGTCATGCAACTCTGTTTTATTTTGTAAGGAGATCGTGTTGGGAAAATCTTCCAAGTATTTAAGATTTTAAGACACAAGAACCACAACAAGTAGTATGTTTTTTAACTCTGGCCCAGAGGAGAGAGTATTCAGACAGGAGGATTCCCCCTCCCTGCTAAACAGTCTCTGTCCTCTGAAACTCGGGGTAGTTCTTTTATTGAGAGAAGTGTGGCCTTGTCCTTATGCGTCCCAACTCCATTTCCTGCTTTTGCACGTACATCTGTTTCCTTTGACGTAAATAAGAACAATGTTGGCAAGAATACTCTTTGCATCAGCAGTGCATGTTTACAGAAAATATTGGCAAGATAACTGTGACACACTGAATGTACTTAACAATGGTAATAACATAATAATTTCTTTCACAGATCGTCTCTCCCAGCTGTTCCCCCCGCGAACAACCAAGCCCACTGGAGCCCCCCCTCCAAGACACCCCCAGATCGCTGTCCCCACTGATAGCCACAGTAAGGTAAGATAAGATAAGCCTTTATTGTGTCTGGATGAAGAATTTTGTTTTGGGCTGTCGAGATACAGAGAATGAAGAGTATTCTTCAAAACATATACATGTAAGCACACACATACACAATAAAACATATAAACACACACTTATAGTACACAGTAAACAGTAATAAACCCAACCTTTCATCAATCTTAATTGATAATTGAAAGGTGACAGGTGAGGTCAAAGGTCATCTCCCTAGGGGAGGGTCAGTAGGAGTAGTGGTGATGTACTGTAATGGAGGTGTAACGGTGCTTTTAGGCACATTAGGTAAAGTGGTAATGTTATGCATCTTATCAATGATCTGCTCTTCATCTTATTAATTTCTTGCATTTTTACCTTAATCCCTTTTAAGTAGGCTACCGATGTTCTAATGGTTCATAAATGACTTCAGAGGAAGAGGTAGTAGGTTTAAAAGAAGTTTATTTCTCCGAGGGAGTGATTTCCATGCTTTCACAAGACAAATTAGAAAACTGATCCGAGAGACTGTCCATCTCCACATCTTAGATTTCAGTGGGTTTGGAGAGAAAGAGACCAAGAAAGAGAGAGAGAGACGGAGAGACAGAGAGACAGAGACAGAGAGAAAGAGAAAGAGAGAGAGAGACAGAGAGACAAGGGGGAGAGACAGAGAGACAGAGAGAGAGAGAAAGAGACAGAGAGACGGAGAGACAGAGAGACAGAGAAAGAGAGAGAGAGACGGAGAGACGGAGAGACAGAGAGACGGAGAGAAAGAGAGAGAGAGACAGAGAGACGGAGAGACAGAGAAAGAGAGTCCTGCTCATGATAAATAGGAGTTAATGGCCCGTAAACTATGTATGGTTACCTAGGAATGTTTAACAGAGTAACATATAGATTAAGAAAGAAAACTGATATGTACAAAATAGCAAAGAGGTTTTTATCATTTGTAGTCAACTAGGTCAGAAGGTTATTCAAATTAAGGGGGGGGGGGGCTTTCTACCTTGAGATGTGTTGGAAGAAAGTACTAGTCCTTCCGCGTGTTGGTTTAGGGAGGAAGACGGACACCAAGTTTTGAGTTGATAAAAAACAGTTTACTGGTTACAAGACAGAATTACAGCGATCACAATGGGTTGCTGGGGAAGTTCCTGCAGCTCACAGTTTCAGCTTAGGTTTTATCCTTGGCTGTTATCAGTTACTGGCCTATAGGGGCCCTTGCATACATTGTTGCCACCTGGGCTGATTCCCTGAGTGTCAGCGCCTCAGAGTTAGTGACATTCTGTTAGAGCACAATGTTAAAGAACTATTCTAAGACATATTATTCCTACAGATGTATGGCCTCTGAAATTTGGATATTTTATATTGGCCTATAGCTCACCACAATCAGTGTTGGCCGTCAAATTACAGTTTTTTTCAATCGCTAACAAGCGTTTGTCCATTCATTTGCCACATTTTCAAAACTCTAAACACAGACTCACACCTACAAAACACAATTGGCCAAATGGATCAATTTCCTCTCAAAAACACATTCCATGTTGCTACACCACATTTGGTTACATGTACACTAACTCGTAATTTCTCTGCACACACTAACTTTACCAAAACACTGGAAATCTGACTCAAAATGAAATCATTCTGTCAAAGAACTTGTTTTCACTTCACAAGATACATGCAGTCAGTCAGAGTACACTAGGCTTCAAAATACTGGCTATTGTTGACATTACAAAAATGGCATAGACTTTTATGTTTCAGTTTTACAGGTATTTGCATGCAAAACATGCAATCCACCGTTTTTACACTAAATTTCTTGGTTGGGAACTGTATATCCACATGTAATGTTCACATTCAAAAGCATTTCAATAAAAAGCAAGTAAAATTGTTCTTACAGAAAAATAAAACTTTTTACCGTATTGCTTACAGTGAACAAAATATCCATGAAACACACAAGAGCATTCTGAACAACCCCCCCCCACACACACACACACAAAATGACTGTGTCATCAACATTGCATTTGATATTTACATGTATTCTCACCAGCCTTTCTTACAGTAGTGAAAGGCCTAGGTTGATTACATGGGCAATGATAGTGGCACAAATCTTATCACTGGCTACTGTTCTTGCAGCCCTTGGAATGCCACCACCACACATTCTTACACCTCTACCTTGCCCTGTCCAGCAGCAGTGTATGTCTCGCACGATTAAATGGCATTCATGAGGTTAACGACGGCGTCCGTGTTCACAGTGACGATTAAATGGCATTCATGAGGTTAACGACAGCGTTCGTGTTCACAGTGACGATTAAATGGCATTCATGAAGTTAACGACGACGTCCGTGTTCACAGTGACGAGTGGAGGGATGCTGTAGCGGAGAGCTTGATCCAGGCCACAGGAGGTGGATGGAGGGAGCTGCTGGAGAAGACGAGCTGTTTAGGAGATGTAGATGAGCGTGAGACACTTGTGCTCCGTACCCATCACAGCGCTCCTACCCAGCATGCAACACCCCAACGCCTGATGAGCTGTTTAGCAGATGGAGATGAGCGTGAGACACCTGTGCTCCACACCCATCACAGCGCTCCTACCCAGCATGCAACACCCCAACGCCTGATCCAGGCCACAGGAAGTGGATGGGGAGTGTCGACGGAGGGCCGTTTGAGTGGAGATGAGCGGGAGACGCTTCTGTGCAGCGCTCCTACCCAGAGCTGGGTCCAGCCCAAGGTCAGTGGCGGCCCAATGCAGTTCATAAATGTACTACTTCTTGCTTGTAAATATACTAGCCTACTAATACTACTAGCCTACTAATACTGCTAGCCTACTAATACTACTAGCCTCTGGCCCCAGCCGTGGCGCAACTGGCTGGGGCACCTGCACCGCACGCCGGCGACCCGGGTTCGATTCCCGCCCCGTGGTCCTTTCCGGATCCCACCCCAATTCTCTCACCCATTCACTTCCTGTCTCTCTCTACTGTCCTGTCAATATTAAAGGCACAAAAGCCCAAAAAATATACTTTAAAAAAAAAATAAAAAAAAATACTACTAGCCTTTCATTCAGAAATGTCACTGGTGCAAAAATGATTGCTATTTTTCTTTAAATGTGTTTTTGCAGGAGCATCATCCCGTGGAGGGAATGGAGAGGAAGCTGAGGTTCAGTGTAGAGAACGTGCTGCAGAAGGCCAGCTGGCTGGTGGGGGACAAAGTTCAGTATGAAATATCCGCCAACCCAAACACACAGGCTGAGAGGGCCGTTACCGTGGAGATCCTGGCCGACACCTTCAAGAGCACAGACGCAGAGGAGCAGCAAAGAATAGTAAGTCCCCATGTTAATATATGCCAGGGCCCATTCAGTTACTTAACCTGATTATGTATTGTGCTAGTCCCCATATTAATACATGCCAGGGCCCATTCAGTTACACTTATATTCTGTAGGAATAACTTTTAACCTTTATGTAACTTTTAAATGTGCGTGTGAACTTAGGCCTTGCCTACTGTACGCGTGTGTGAACTTAGGCCTTGCCTACTGTACGTGTGTATGAACTTAGGCCTTGCCTACTGTATGTGTGTGTGGGCCTTGCCTACTGTACGTGTGTGTGGGCCTTGCCTACTGTACGTGTGTGTGCTCTCCCTTTTGCTGTGTTATTCTCTGTCTTGACTGCAAATGGAGTGTGAGGGTGGCTGGCGCGAGTGGAACTGTACTGGTTGAAGGTGACTTGGATGATGGGTGTGTGTTTAACATTTGCGGTTTGTCTCCTCTGTCTTCTGAGGAGTGTTGGTTGGGTTGAGGAAGTGTGTGTGGGGGGGGGGAGCTGTGGAGTGTTGGTTGGGTTGAGGAAGTGTGTGGGGGGGGGGGCCCTGGGGGGGAGCTGTCGAGGTTTTGTGGCCGTCGCCTCCCTGGTGATTGAACGAGCTCAAGCCTGACTTGAAGACGTGCCAAAGATAGTTGTTAGGGATACCACCTTGGGGTCAACTTACTGTCAGCATAGTATAGCATACCATATGGGGATATGCCATTAGCCAAGACTGTTTGAGAAGTGTATCTTTGTACTGTATCATTGAGACTGCGTTTGTTAGCCACACAATGTATTGTAGGTCTCTGGTGCCGTCACGTGAGCAAAGCTCTCTGAAGAGTTCTGACTAACTGCTGACTGGCTGAGAGGCTGTGACGCTGGAGACAGGTTACAAGCACACAAGCATCCTTGGCGAGCATGAGAGCTACAAGTCTTACCATTATTTACTGGACTAAACGGGGTGTTTGTGATGTGGTACCATTATTTACTGGACTAAACGGGGTGTTTGTGATGTGGTACCATTATTTACTGGACTAAACGGGGTGTTCTTGATGGGTTACCATTATTTACTGGACTAAACAGGGTGTTCTTGATGGGTTACCATTATTTACTGGACTAAACAGGGTGTTCTTGATGGGTTGCCATTATTTACTGGACTAAACAGGGTGTTCTTGATGGGTTGCCATTATTTACTGGACTAAACGGGGTGTTCTTGATGGGTTACCATTATTTACTGGTCTTTAATGGCATCTAATGGGATGCAAAAAGTATTTGTTGATTGTATTGCTTGAAACCAGCTGTGTGTGTGTGTGTGTGTGTGTGTGTGTGTGTGTGTGTGTGTGTGTGTGTGTGTGCTATAAAACAAATAAAAATGTCCCAGCGCTGCAATACTAGACGATACTAGATAATATGTGTCCAACTAGTAACACTCACACACGCACGCACACGCACGCACACACACACACACACACACACACACACACACACACACACACACACACACACACACACACACACACACAGGTGGATTAAGGTGGTCATAGGACCCTAGGCTACATGTTCTGCAACCCCCCCTCCCAATTACCTGTATATTTTTCCAGTTTTGCTCTGGTACATTACAGTTGAACCACCCTTATGGAGCAACATTGAACATACCATATAGGCCTATGGCCACACACACCCTTATATACCATATAGGCCTATGGCCACACACACCCTTATATACCATATACTGTAGGCCTATGGCCACACACACCCTTATATACCATATAGGCCTATGGCCACACACACCCTTATATACCATATAGGCCTATGGCCACACACACTCTTATATACCATATAGGCCTATGGCCACACACACCCTTATATACCATATACAGTAGGCCTATGGCCACACACACTCTTATATACCATATACTGTAGGCCTATGGCCACACACACCCTTATATACCATATAGGCCTATGGCCACACACACCCTTATATACCATATAAGCCTATGGCCACACACACCCTTATATACCATATAGGCCTATGGCCACACACACCCTTATATACCATATAGGCCTATGGCCACACACACCCTTATATACCATATAGGCCTATGGCCACACACACCCTTATATACCATATAGGCCTATGGCCACACACACCCTTATATACCATATAAGCCTATGGCCACACACACCCTTATATACCATATAGGCCTATGGCCACACACACCCTTATATACCATATAAGCCTATGGCCACACACACACCTTATAGAGCAACACTGAACATAACGTATAGGCCTATGGCCACACACACTGCTGGTCAAAAGTTTTGGATCACTTAGAAATTTCCATTGCACTCCATTATAGACCAATACCAGCTGAGATCAGTTGCATTGTTTTCTTAATCAGGAATTGCAAAAGGCTTCTCCAATGTTTCCTTTTAAAATGATCTCAGATTAGTAAACAGAATGTACCTTTGGAACACTGGATGATTGGTTGCTGATAATGTGCAGTGTAGATGTTGCATTAAAGATCAGCCATTGCTTTCTACAACAGTCGAGAACGCTTTTGAAAGGAAGCCATAGTATGGTGTTAATGTTATGCATGTGCTGTGTAGACTTGATAAGACGGTTCATTTAGGTTATGTCTGCCCTCTAGTGGAATGCAATAGGCGGTGCAGAGCCATGGCTTGAAGAGATGGACGTTCCTGAAGTTGTGAGGACGGAACACCACGAGGGAACCGTTCTGAGGGTCCCGACAAGAGGGAACGCACCCGCCAGTGATATGGCAGTTAAGGCAAGTCATGTGTGTTATGTTGGCGTGTGGAGCGTGTGTGTTACTGAATGGAGTGTGTGCAGTTACTCCATAAGTCTTTGAACACATGCTGAAGTTGACGACAAAGAGGAATATGAAATCATCTTTTGGAAATTAATTGTAATGCCTTAAATAAAAAAACAAAAATGAGGAAATATCCAACCTTTAAGGACACCACTTTGAGCTCTGCTCTCCCATGCCCACATCCACGGCTAAAGTGCCATTGAGCAAGACACCTAACTCCTCACACACACACACACACACACACACACACACACACACACTTGAGCAAGGCACCTAACTCCTCATTGTTGTGGCCGGCAGCTCACTGCTCCGGGTTAGTGTGTGCTTCACCTCACTGTGTGCTGTGTATGTTTCACTAATTCACGGATTGCGATTGGCATAAATGCAAAGACCAAATTTCCTCCATGCGATCAAGAGTACATACTGTATGCTTATACTTCTACTTGTTCTATGTGCTGCAGCATCTCCATCTTGGTAGTTTGAAGGCCGTTGTGGGTGGAGTGGAGAAGAAGCTGAGCTTCAGTGCAGAGGATGTGCTAACGAAGGCCACCATGCTGGTTGGGGATAAAGTTCAGTTTAAAATATCCACCAACCCAACGACCAAGGCAGAGAGGGCCGTTACCGTGGAGATCCTGGCCGACACCCTCCAGTGCACAGACACAGAGGAACGACACACAGTGAGTGATCAGATTACTGATTGATAAAGTTTAGTGTAGAAAAGTAGGTGTTATTTTGATATGGCCAAGTCATTCTCCAAGTCAGTATAAAATAATTTGCTTGACGGAGTGCATTCCTTTTTCAGGGTGTGGTTCTTGGTTTGAGCAACTCGTTTGGGTACATCAAGAGCTCTCAGGACCCCAAACTGGTCTTTGACTTCTGTGAGGTCTTGGAAGACAAGAAGCTCTCCAACTCAGAGAGAGTGGAGTTCACCATAGTGCCAGTATGTTGCCTCTTACTTAGCGACAAAAAAAAGACAAATTCCATAAATCTTCAAATTATGGCCAGGATTCTATTTATAGCCAGGGGGGTGGTCGATTTGGACAAATAAAGACCGGCCCCCAAATACAACCCGGGGTAATAATTGGCTACCAGTAGGGCTATCAGTCCTGAAGGCCTGTGTTTTGTGCAGCCTAAGTAAATAAAAGACCCCGGCCATAATTTGCGGATTTACGGTATGTCTTTTTGGGAAAATTCAGAATAATCTTACCTGGCGTCTAGATAGCTTTATGTTCAGAAACGTTCATATTCCTCTTGATCTGTCCAGAACACGGTGGCTGGGACTGGCTACCAAGCCATCAGGATCAGAAGGCAGAAGATGGTCACTCATGTGCCAACCTTAGAGGCCCCAACTACAGCACACTCAGAGGAGATGTTCACCCCCGTGCCAACATCAGAGGGGTCCACCACAACACAGTCACAGAAGGTACAGTACTCATACCTCATACTGGATCACAGTACCAATCCTCAGTACATTCATGTGGATGCTTGTTTTAGTATCTTTATCTTTAGTATATTTTACTATTCTTTTTAGTCATGTTGATTGTTGATTTGTTATTCTATCATCCTGTTTGCATTGTAGTGTATGTTGTATAGCTCCCATTGGCTCAGTCCCTATTTGGAGAATGTTTTTCCTTCTACTTCATAAGGATGAGACTTCTGTCCACAGCAAATCACAAATGGGTTCAAAACCTCAGTTGACCAGAATTGTAAGAATTTTGAAATTATAAACACTGTATATTTGTTGATATTTTGTTGTCTTTTGCATTTCCTGTGCGCAGAAGATTACCTTCCAACCAACAGCCACCAAGGAAAGGATGCAGAAAGACACAGGAATCGATTCTGATGCCCCCAAAACAGGGTAAGTTGTAGGGTCCTCTACATCCAATGCACAATAAATGCATAGGTCTTGTATTTACCAGTAGAACTTGGAGTATTTACAAAAGTTTCATTATGAATAGACATGACAATTGATTTGTTTTTGCTACAGAAAGCGTGTCCAAATTCTACCCGGCCCAGTGAGTTCAGTAAAACCTGCAAAGAGAGAGAATAGAGAGGACACCAACACAAACTCAACAGAAGCTTCTGGAAGGAGAAGCAGCATCCACCCAAACTGTGACCAAAATGGCAACCAAAGTGGGAACAGAATCCAGGATGAGGGTGGTAGGAGCGATCATCCTCTGGGTAACCGTAGTGCAAGCAGAGACAGGAGACTTGTAGAAGTAAATAAAGACAAAGGCAAAGGAGAGAGAAGTCGCAGCAGGAGCAGAGAGCGGGCCAAGGGGGACCCACGGAGCAGGAGCAGTGACCGGGTTAGAGACCAAGGCAGAGATCTGGGTCACCAGAGCAGCTGCAGCAGAGAGAGGAGACGTGGAAGAAGCAAGGAGTGGTGGAATAGAAGTAGGAGCCACAGCAGAGAGCGCTCCCGCAGGAGTCGCAGCAGGAGCAGAGAGCGCTCCCGCGAGAGTCGCAGTCACAGCAGCAGAAGTAGAAGCAGAAGTAGAAGCCGGGAAAGAGCTGGCAAGATTGATCGATTTGAGCGGCGCAGTAGAACAATGGAGAGGAGGAGTAGAGCATTTAGGAGCAGGGAGAGGAGCAGTAGAGATAGAAGGAGTCGCAGCAGGAGCAGAGACCATTCCCCCAGGAAGAGACACAGCAGTAGCAAGGAGAGGAGCAGGGACAGAAGCAGAGACGGGGGCAGGAGCAGAGACCAGGATATGAAGAGCAACCAGCGGAGGAACTGTAGTTCAGAGCGTGGAGATGAGAAGCGCAAGAGACAAAGCAGCAGCAGCAGCAGCAGTGGTGAGGGTTCCCCCAGGAAACGCAAGCGGCGCAGCAGTCCCAGTCTAGAGACTGTGACCACAAAGGGTCGTAAGGACCTGTCCAGTGTCAAGGCCTCTGCCACTACCACCTGCAGATCACCCAAATCTGATGCAGGTGAGGATGAGGAGGATGAGGATTTGGCCAGGAAGAATATGGAGCTGGAACAGTTGGAAGCTTTGATTGCTGAAAAGCTGGCTGAACATGCTGCCTTGGAACTAGAGATGACATCATCTGTCGTCTTTGGTGGGAGGGACACTGTATTACCTTGCCAAACCTCTCTTTCTCCGCAACATCAGAGAGCTACGCCCCCTCTCAGACAAGCCCCCGCTGATGACCTCTATGACCAGATGGACGAGGAGTATAAGAAACAGCTAAAGGAAGTACGTCTTGGAAGGGCCAAAGACACACAACAAGATGTCTTGCGCCATTATGACCGCGCTGCGAGGTTCAGGAAAGATTTATGTGCTGGTGTGGAACCAGTGCTGTGTTTAGAAGGGCAGTTCCTCAGACAGCCTGAGGAGGGCAGCGAGGAGCTCTGTGTTCACGAAGAATCCGATGAGCACCACAGGAAACGAGAAGAGAAGAGCATAGAGCCATATAATCAGAAGAGAGAAGACCAAACACCAATCCTGGGCCAGCATGAACAGAAGATCTCTGATATGCATAGGCATTCAGATGAGGGTAGGACTTTTCCAAAAGGAGCAACTCTTGGCAAATCTATTGATGTAGTGGAGACCGAACGTCTTCAGTCTCGACATGGTACGTTCTTCCACCTTTAGTCAGACAAATGTACCCCACTGCTCTAACATGTACCCCACTGCTCTAACATGTACCCTACTGCTCTCAGTCAGTCAGAATTCTTTAGTAATGGTGTTGTATCCTGAGTCTTCTCACGTCACATCCAAATGATCAACAGAACAAGAGAGGGACTCCTGGAACTGATTATTAGGTTCTAGGTTACTGTTAATCGTGGGCGCTGGGGATTTTGGAATAGTTTCGGAATAGTCGACCAGACAACCAGAGTAATGGTTGCAATCCTAGCTCTTAGTTGAGTGTAAGTTTACTGTTACTGTCTCTATATCTGTGTTTTTTCCCCTAGTAGGTTTGTGAATTGCTGCTCTAACGGAGTTCCCTCAGAGCACCACCTGATTCCTTATGATATGATAAAAAAAAAAATTAATTGATCTTTTGGGTCAAATACGAATGAAACATTAGGAGCTGGATGTACATTACTTCCTTACAATCACTGTGCTTATACTCATTATCTGTGTCTAGTTATTTTTGAGTGACAGGTCACAGAATCAAATAACAATTTATGTCAGAGAGCCACTTAATAACTAGACAGAATCACCCGAGCAGTGCTTGACTGAAGTCACAAAGTACTGTGTTTTTTCCCTGTCTTTCAGGTCATGGCACTGACAGAAAAGATAAAACAGTGTGGATTTGTGGTCATGGCCTTGTAGCAGTGGCCAGACGGATAAGCCTGTGGTACAGAGTATGGCGTAACCTGAAAGGGCTGTGGAGTGGGACGCAGGGAATGACCTGGAGAGACCTCGTGCCCCACTTGAAGAGACTCAGGAAGAAGTGGCCTCTCCCCGACATACTCATCATCCACCTGGGGGACGACGACATCAACATGACGGACACTGTGGAGCTGCTGATCACCATCAGGGAGGAGCTAACCCGTGTACGCAGCCTGTTCCCCCAGTGCCTGATTGTGTGGTCGGACATCCTACCAACGTTCTTCTGGCAGCAGAGCACGACTCCTGATGTGGAGGTTGATGAGGCAGCAGGCATAATTCATGACATCATCAACTGCAGAGCGCATGCTATAGTGACTGAATTAGGGGGAGGAGTCATAACTCATGATAACATTGGCCCCGAATACTATTTCCCCAATGACGTTTACCTTTCAGACGAAGGCATTCAAAGGTTCAACCAAAACCTACGGCAGTTTGTGGAAAACTGGGAGAAGGAGTTAATCCCAACATCAAAACATTTAGAAATCACCTCGAATTCCCCAGAGCCCACTAACATTAAGCTAGAACCTGTTGATTCATTCCACGATTCCCTCTCTCATTCTGTTGACGATTTGGATGGGACTAGAGAAGACTCAGGATACAACACCAGTATCTCCTTCCAACAGTCCCAGAAGGATGTAAACTCCACGAAGAACGCGTCTCAGCCCCAAAGCCCTCCAGCCACCTCCACTGCTCCTGCGGTTTCATCCAGCTCACCTCCTGCGGTTTCATCCAGCGCATCTCCTGCGGTTTCATCCTCGGGAACACCCAGACCAGAAGAAAGCGGTGGTCGGCCTTTGAATCACGCAGATGCGGATTTGGACATGACTCCAGAAGACTCACGAAACAGCATCATCTCCCTCCAACAGTCCCAGAAGGATGTGAACTGCACAGAGAGCACAGCTCAGCCCCATAGCTCTGTATCCACCTCAACTCAAAAACACATGAAACCTGAAACACATAAAACAATCTGGATGTGTGGATGTGTTCTTTCAGGTTTGGCAAAGAGCATAGCAGCAGGGCAAACAAAGACCAGTAAACTGGGTACTGATGGCCCTAGCATTGGGGTCCACCATGTGGGAGGTTCTGGAATGACCTGCACTGATCTTGTGGTCCAAATGCGGAAGGCCAAAGGCAAGCAGCCTCATCCAGACCTGCTCATCATCCATCTTGGCAATAACATCAAGACAACAAAAAAGGAACAGTTGCTGAACACAGTAAAGGGACTCTTGACTGCCATACACAGCATCTTTCCCCAGTGTCAGATTGTGTGGTCTGACATGCTGCTATTGCGCTTCAGCAAACAAAACATGACTCCTAGTAACAAGGCTGATGAGGCAGGAAACAGAATCCACCAAGTGATGAATCGTGCAGCACATGCTGTAGTTAAGGACCTTGGGGGAAGAGTCATCACCCATGACAACATTGGCCCTGAACTCTATCGCCCCGGTGACGATGAAATGGTCATCTCAGACCAAGGCATTAAAAGGTTCAACCTGAATATTCAGCAGTTTGTGGATGAGTGGAAGAGGCAGGTCTACTTTGTGGCGGGGCACAAAGAAACTATTCCGAAATCCCCAGCGCCGACGATCAGCAGCAACCTGGAACCTGCTAATGAGTTCCACGATTCCCTCTCTCGTTCTGTTGATCATTTGGATGTGACACAAGAAGACTCAGGAAACAGCACCAGTATCTCCCTCCAACAGTCCCAGAAGGATGTGAACTCCACAAAGAACGCATCTCAGCCCCAAAGCCCTCCAGCTGCTCCTGACATTTCACCGAGTTTATATCCTGCAGAGGGTGATTCCATGGATGTGACTCCACTAGACAAAGCCACCATTTCCCCACAACAGAAATTAAACCAGAAGGTAAAGAGTTCTCTGACTTCTTCATCAAAATGTTATTCCATATTGGGCTCATTCGATCTATGTAATAATCAGGTAATAATGTTTGCAGTGGCCTGATTGTTGACATTGCCAACACATAGATAGGCCTATTTAATGCAGCTGTCAACTTACAGTGGCGGTATCATCACTGATTTTTACAACATTTAATACAACGGTAAGATATGGTGTGTGATACAGTACACAGCTGTTCTAACAACAGCAAAGAGCCCTGTAGTTACCAACTGTCCAAGAATGGGAAGGAAAGAGAAAACACTGAGGAATTGAGCTGGTGCAGGAGAGACTTGTGGCTAGATTGGATGAATAGGCTAAACCTTTAGCCAACCTCGCACAGCCAAGTTTATTCCCGCCATTATTATATTACTATTATTAATCCTCATATCTGTCCTCATATCTGTGGGATTAAGTTACCCAAATCCCTCCAAAACAATTGACCTACACAGAGTTTTCAGACAG
This sequence comes from Sardina pilchardus, assembly GCF_963854185.1. NCBI lineage: Eukaryota > Metazoa > Chordata > Actinopteri > Clupeiformes > Clupeidae > Sardina > Sardina pilchardus. Next base: position 1,753,433 of record NC_085011.1, on the reverse strand, counting down.
TGCAGACAGCTGCAGTGACGGAGACATCAGCAGTATGTAGCAACGTTAGCCTGCCGGAGATTACCTATGAGCATTTGCATAGATAAGCATTGCAAGGTAGGCAATGTTAGCCAATGTTTCACAGTAGCCTAGACTAATATATCGTCATGGCTGAGAGTGTTGGCACCCATGCTAAAGTTAACTAAAAAGTGGAATATAAAATCATCTTTGGGAAATTGATCTTAATGCCTCAAGTAATAAAATAAGGAAATATCCAAGCTTTATGGACACCAATTTTCTTTGTGAGTGAATAATGTATCGTAAATAAATAAATGTTTGTTAGCAAGATAACTCAAAAAGTAATGGATGGATTTCAGGCATGACCCAAGGAGGAAACGATTAAATTGTGGTAGTGATCCGTAATGGCACGGTATGGCCACGTGGTGGCGATCTGAATAGTTTAGGTTCAAATGTATGACAACCTAGGAAGAAGAAGGCAGGCGGAGGTAGCTGCGCTCTCTGGCTATGTCCAGAAGTCAAGCGTGCACGCTGGGCAGTGTGCATTTTCCGGAAGTTACGTCAGAATAGACTGTCCGAAAGTCAAGCGCTCTCACTAGTTGGCTACTTCGTTTGGCATGATTTCCAAGCGTGCTTCGATGCATCTTTTTTGGCCTCAGATATCCCATAATCCATTGCGCAGCGCAGGTCAAGCTCCACACGTCATGCAAATCGTCAACACACCCCTCTCCCCGAGTCAGGTGACGCCAACTAGTTAGTGCTGTTCAAATGTAGGTAGGGACGCATACTGAGGAGCGAGCTAACTAAGACGCTACTGGGAAGAGGGTACTATCCAGCGTGCACGCTTGACTTCTGGACATAGCCTCTGAGTGCTTTTCTAGTTTACCAGATGTTTCCAAAGTGACATACATAAAGAGAATACAATCTAATTTACAGTGCATGTTAGGTGTGCTAGGTTGTTGGAAGTGTTAGGAGAAGAGGCATCCTTGGAAGAGTTGGGTCTTCAAGAGTTTTGGGACGCAGCAGCCAGGGGGTAACAGGCCTATATTAGAGCACTTGAGCAAGTGGGTGCAGACCTAGCAATCACTTCATGCGCAAGCATTAGTGACTTGAATTTGATGCGGGTGGCTAAGGGTAGCCAGTTGGAGCTCAAAGAACAGCACGGTAACGTTCCCTTTTTCATTTGTAGGTTCAAAGAGAGGGTGTTAGTTTTGATGTTGATGTTGTGATTGATTTGTTTGTTTGTTTGATTGGGACGATATGTGAAGCCATGTGAGTGCTGTGTACACCAGCTGGTTCAGCCCGATCGAGTACTGGAGGAAATTGCATGTGGTTGTTCTGGTGTGATGGTAGGAAATATGGCGTTGGAGGAGGTTGGTAGGAATAGGGTCCATTGAACATGTGGTAGCTCCACGTTAGATAGATAGATACAGTGCCTATAGAAAGTCATCATACCCTTTTGAAATAGTTCCTTTTTTTGTCTTACAGCCGAAATCAAAACCCATCTAAAAAAAATATTTTTCCAGTTTTATTTACAAATTTATCTGTACAACATCAAAATAATGAAAAAAAAGTAAACCATTCTGAAAATTGATAATACATATAAAAACTAGAATAATAGGGTTGGAAAAGTCACCCCTGACTTAATACTTTGTAGAGCTTCCTTTTTCTTTCATTAGAGCCATCAATCTGTTTGGATATGTCTCTATTATAGCTTTGCACACCTAGATAAGGGAATATTTGTCTATTCTTCCGTGAAAAATTGATAAACTTCAGTCAAATTCTGTAGGGAATGGCGATGGACTGCTCTCAATCCACAGATTTTCTATAGGATCTAAGTCAGGGCTTTGACTTTGCCACTCAAGGATATTCACCATCCTATCCTTAAGCCACTGCTTTGTTCTTTTGGCAGTAAGTTGAGGATCATTGTCATGTTGGAAGGCGAATGACCTGCCCATCTTCAGCTGTCTAGCAGAGGGACGCAGGTTTTCCTTTAGAATTTGGGTGTACTTCCAGCATCCATTTTCCCTTCCATCCTGACCAATTGCCCAGTCCCCGCTGAAGAGCAACATCCCCACAACATAATGTTGCCCCCACCATGCTTCACACGAATGTTGATGAATTTTTCTGTTGTTGTCCACCAGCAGCAGGTCAGAAAGAGCAATGAGAGTCCTGTGGAGGAGAACCAGACACATGGGAGCAGTGCACCCATCACAGGTACACACACACACACACACGCACACACACACACACACACACACACACACACACACATACACACACACTCAGTGCAGTTTACACACACACAAACACACACACACACACACACACACACTCAGTGCAGTTTACACACACACACACAGACACACACTCAGACAGACACACACACTCTCTCTCTCAGTGCAGTTTACACACACACACACACACACACACACACACACACACACACACACACACACACACACTCTCTCTCTCTCTCTTCTCTCAGTGCAGTTTACACACACACACGCTGAATGCAGTTCACACAAACACACACACTTATCACCAGCAGACCATACAGATGTTTTCTTTACGTAGATTAGTTGGGCTAAAGTAGAGAAAGAGTCTTACTATTATTATTATTATTATTATTATTATTATTATTATTAATATTATCATTATTATTATTATCATTATTAATTATATTAAGATATTTTTGCACTAGCACTGCAGTAGCCTATAGTGAATGCTAAATAGGTCAGACTCAGCTAGTGCGTCTGTTTGCCTCTGACTGCTCAAAATTACACATCTGTGATTGCAGGTGGAATGGAAGCCATTGGAACAGGTGCAACTCTTTAGTTTAATTGCCTTTATGATGTCAAAACGGCAAATACAAAGCATACGTTTTTCTTAATATTTCTTGATAAAAGTTCACAAAAAAATGAAATACATTGCTCACGAGTCCTTTAGAAGACCTATGCAACAAAGTTTGAATGACATTTCTTATTTCAAATAGTTCAACCTGGATTGGTTGAAGGAATAAGAAGTAGTCTGTTATTGACCAAACGCTAATGCAATGCACTGTGTTTTTCTTTCAGGCCCTGGTACCAAAACATCTAATGTGAAAGGTCCACCCAAAGTAGTCTGGATGTGTGGTTTTGCTCTTGGGGGTTTGGCCGAAAGGATAACATCATTACAGCAGCAGGCTGCTAAACGAGGGAGTGCGTGCGCCAACATCAGGGTTCACCAGTGGGGGGCTCCTCAAATGAGCTGGAGCCAGCTGGTCATAGAGATGTGCATGTTCAAACGGCAGCAGCCCCGTCCAGACATGCTGGTCATTCATCTGGGAGATGCAAACATTGACCTGAGTTATGCAGAATATTGTCTGAATAGCATCAGGAGGGATTTGCGTAAAACGCATGCTATCTTCCCCCAGTGCCTGATTGTGTGGTCCAACATGCTAGTAGGAGGCTCCTGGACCAGTGCCGGAAATGAGCAAGCTGCAGCAAATGTCATTGATAGAATCAATCACGAAGCACATTCTTTCATAACTAGCCTGGGGGGGAAAGTTATCGCTCACAAGAACATTTGGCGTAACCTCTATCTCTCAAATAAAGCCATTAAAATGTTAACCGAAAACATACACAGATTTTTGGATGAGTGGGCGATGGGGGTCAATCCTAAATCAGAGGTCACAAACACCACCTCAACAGCTATAGCGCCCCCTACAGACAGTGCAGGGCCTACTTCAGGCAGTTCCCATGTCGATCAGAACGCATCTCAGCCACACAGCCCTGCAGCCACCTCCTCTGCTCCTGCAGCCACCTCCTCTGCTCCTGCAGCCACCTCCTCTGCTCCTGCAGCCACCTCCTCTGCTGCTGTTGCATCAAGCTCAGCTCCTGCAGCCACCTCCTCTGCTCCTGCTGTTGCATCAAGCTCAGCTCCTGCAGCCGGTGATCATGAGGAAGTGACTCCAGAAGACTCAGGAAACACCACCGCCTCTCACCAGTACTCCCACAAGGTAAACCAGGACTGTGTCTGAAACATCTGTACGCACGCTGGGCAGTGTGCATTTTCCGGAAGTTACGTCAGAATAGACTGTCCGAAAGTCAAGCGCTTTCGCTAGTTGGGTACTTCGTTTTGCGTGATTTCCAAGCGTGCATCGATGCATCTTTTTTGCCCTCAGGTATCTTATAATCCATTGCGCAGCGCAGGTCAAGCTCCACACGTCATGCAAATTGTCAACACACCCCCCTCCCCGAGTCAGGTGACGCCAACTAGTTAGTACTGTCCAAATGTAGGTAGGGACACATACTGAGGAGCAAGCTAACTAAGACGCTACTGGAAAGAAGGTACTATCCAGCGTGCACGCTTGACTTCTGGACACAGCCCAGGATACTTGATCATCCTCCCATTAAAGGGGCGCTAAGTGATATTGGATTATGTCACTGATCGTTAAAGGGATGCAAAGTGATATTAGAGTACTTCACTGATCATTAAAGGGGCACTAAGTGATATTGGATCAGGTCACTGATGATTAAAGGGGCGCTAAGTGATATTTGGAGAACATCACTGTTGACGTTCAAACAAAACCGAGAGCTAGCTTGCTACTCCCTCCCATGCAACTGAAACTCTCCTGAATCCACATCACTCTGAGCGGGATTGCATCGCTTGCAATAGGACTGAGCAAGTTGCTAGACGAAACTATTTCTTTCCTGATTCATGGCAGCAGAAATCATGCCTAATGTCAAGATGCGTTTGCTTATTCATGGCAGCAGAAATCATGCCTAATGTCAAGATGCGTTCCTTATTCATGGCAGCAGAAATCATGCCTAATGTCAAGATGCGTTCCTTATTCATGGCAGCAGAAATCATGCCTAATGTTAAGATGCGTTCCTTATTCATGGCAGCAGAAATCATGCCTAATGTCAAGATGCGTTTGCTATGCCCACGCTCCCACTAATGTGGAACAGAGTGGTTTGTTTGTTCATTTTATAGTCAGTTGAGAGTTGCTTGAGTGTTGGTTGGAGAATGAGGTAATGCAGGTGTTATTTCGGTGTGTAGAATTACTTTCATTTCAGTTCAATTTAATTTCACTTATAGAGCGCCAAAACATTACACATGTCTCATGGTGCTTTACAGAATGCTAAACATTCAGAGGTTAAGAGAGGGCCCATGAGTAACAGGGGTGAGGAAAAATTGGAGATACATGTAGGAAGAAACCTCGGACAGATCCACGGCTAAAGGGCCCAACCCATCTGCGTAGGGTCAGTTACAGTGCATGTTTAGTCTCAGAAAGCTCAAATAGTCCAGTGTAGGTAATAAATTGTCCATAGGGATTAGTAATTTTCTCAGGGAAAGTAATAGGTCGCTAGGACGCGTGGTCCCGGAATCCAGGCAAGGGTACCACAGCAGGCAATGGTAGGGCAATTACTCAGAATACCTAACAGTCTCAAGTGCGAGTTCTCATTTCTATTTGTTAATTTGCTTTTTTGCTTATTTTTTTATTTTTTTTGGGGGGGGGGGGGGGGCATAATGATAACTGCTCAACTTGTGAGCAGATGTGTGCAGTCTGCAATAGTTTGACTGATCTTGTGCGTTGTTGTCCACCAGCAGCAGGTCAGAAAGAGCAATGAGAGTCCTGTGGAGGAGAACCAGACACATGGGAGCAGTGCACCCATCACAGGTACACACACACACACACACGCAGAAGCAGTGAACCCATCACAGGTACACACTCACACACACACACATGGGAGCAGTGCACCCATCACAGGTACACACACACACACACACACATGGGAGCAGTGCACCCATCACAGGTACCACACTCTTAGTGCAGGTTTCACACACACACACGCACACACACACACACACACACACACACACACACACACACACACACGGGAGCAGTGCACCCATCACAGGTACCACACTCTTAGTGCAGGTTTCACACACACACACACACACACACACACACACACACACACACACACACACACGCGGGAGCAGTGAACCCATCACAGGTACACGCACACAAGGTGTGAAAGCGGTACAAAAAATACACCCGGCGGTGTCATGTAAACTTAGCTTAAATTGCATAGCCGTTGAAAAAAAGTGGGTTGCCATGTGGTCCCACTGCGCACGTGTTGGATGGTAAATCTGCTGTGGTGAATTTGCAGTGCTACAACTGTGGCTCTGCAGTCAGACCATTGTCATCTGAACTATTACTTAAAGCTAGGGTGTTTTTGTGAATGTACCAGAGTCAAACTTTCGTTTTAAAAGCATAATTGCATCAGAAGCGCCACATTTCAGCTCGTTTTTGGGTTAAATGCCATTTTAAATGGGAATCGGAGGGGCACTACAATGTTGACACATGATCGCGTCAAAATCAATATTTTTGAAACACTAAGAAGGCTTGACACAACATGAAACTTTTGATCGAAATATCATCAGTGTCTCTACACATGAACTCGAGCATCGAGCAACACCGAGTTTACCAAAAGAACTCACTCCTTGCCAGTCAGTAGTTGTTCATCCTTTAATAATGCTTTAGATCTTCAACCGTTGTTGTTGTTCAGTATGTCTAACACATCTAATGTAACCAGTAGGGAGAACAAATGTAATGTCTCCAACAGTGATTGACTAAACGCTAATGCAATGCACTGTGTTTTTCTTTCAGGCCCTGGTACCAAAACATCTAATGTGAAAGGTCCACCCAAAGTAGTCTGGATGTGTGGTTTTGCTCTGGGGGGTTTGGCCGAAAGGATAACATCATTACAGCAGCAGGCTGCTAAACTAGGGAGTGCGTTCAGGGTTCACCAGTGGGGGGCTCCTCAAATGAGCTGGAGCCAGCTGGTCATAGAGATGTGCATGTTCAAACGGCAGCAGCCCCGTCCAGACATGCTGCTCATTCATCTGGGAGATGCAAACGTTGACCTGAGTTATGCAGAATATTGTCTGAATAGCATCAGGAGGGATTTGGCTCGAACGCATGCTATCTTCCCCCAGTGCCTGATTGTGTGGTCCAACATGCTAGCAGGAGGCTCCTGGACCAGTAACATGCATGAGCATGCTGCAGCAAATGTCATTGATAGAATCAATCACGAAGCACATTCTTTCATAACTAGCCTGGGGGGGAAAGTTATCGCTCATGAGAACATTTGGCGTAGCTTCCATCTCTCAAATAAAGCCATTGAAATGTTTAGCGAAAACATACACAGATTTTTGGATGAGTGGGCGATGGGGGTCAATCCTAAATCAGAGGTCTTAAACACCACCTCAACAGCTATAGCGCCCCCTACAGACAGTGCAGGGCCTACTTCAGGCAGTTCACATGTCGGTCAGAACGCATCTCAGCCGCACAGCCCTGCAGCCACCTCCTCTGCTCCTGCTGTTGCATCAAGCTCAGCTCCTGCAGCCGGTGATCATGAGGAAGTGACTCCAGAAGACTCAGGAAACACCACCGCCTCTCACCAGTGCTCCCACAAGGTAAACCAGGATACTTGATCATCCTCCCATTAAAGGGGCACTAAGTGATATAGAAGGTAAACCAGGATACTTGATAATCTCATTAAGGTCCATAATGAAAACCTATAGATGAACAATTTAGCAAAAAAGGCAACTGGTTTGTTTAAAAAAGTGATTAAAAAAGTATATATACTTCTACTGTTGAAGAAAAGGTTCAAATGCCTGCGTTCATTTTAATGGGCAAACCTACATGATTTAAAGGTAAACTATGCAAGTTTTTTTAGCTTAATATTCCTTAAAGGGATAGTTCGGGTTTTAAGACACGAAGTTATATGGGTTCCCTGTCAGCAACGTTGTGCATCAGCACTGACTTACCCCCCGACAGCGTCCTGTGAGCCGAGATCCAGCCGGTTTTTGATCGTTTTTGATGCCGGACTATTTTCTTCAGCAAGTTTCTGGGGTCACGAAAGTAAAGTGTTTTTCTTCTCAAAACCATATGCGTTCAACAGAGTGATATATTTGCACCACAAAAACGTTGTCCAGCTGTCAGTAGCGCGCAGTGATAGGAATCGCGAAAAATAAGTTAGTGATAACGAGGTTTGAATTTTTCCTGGACAACGTTTTTGTGGTGCAAATATATCACTCTTTTGAACGCATATGGTTTTGAGAAGAAAAACACTTTACTTTCGTGACCCCAGAAACTTGCCGGACTACTTTCTTCAGCATCAAAAACCGGCTGGATCTCGGCTCACAGGACGCTGTTGCGGGGTAAGTCAGTGCTGATGCACAACGTTGCTGACGGGGAACCCATATAACTTTGTGTCTTAAAACCCGAACTATCCCTTTAACTGATCACCTTGGGAGTCATTTGAATGGTTATGTGACTCATTTCGGGTTGAATGACGGCTGTCTCGCTTCCCCCTAGTGCCTGTGAGCGGAAAAAACATGCTTGCAAGTTTGTGCCACCGGGACGTTTGCGCTGACAAACCGAGTTTCGCAGCCTCGCAATCATGCTCATGAAAAGGCAGACTTACCGATTGAGTGTTGTAAAATATACATGCTAAAGCTGTAGGGGAAGCTCTGCAGAGAAACCTCCACGCGTAAGATGAGAAAACTGTGAAGAAATGGCCAAACCTGCATAGTTCCTCTTTAAAAAAACAGCGCTTTGCAGTGCCTAGCTGCCTGATTGTGGTTTCCTGATTGTTGTTTATTTTTAAATAAAGTGAAAAAGTATTTTTCCTTCCTTCTTTTGCAGATTTCCCACGTGCTGAAGTCAAAAAATATATTGAGCATCACTGACGACCAAAGTCTCTCGTCAGAGAATTCCTCCAACATACTGCAGCCACAGAAGGAGGAGGTCCAGCCGATATCTGCAGCTGGTCGGTCACCTTCCTGATTATGAACGTACACTTGCTTTAAGTAATGTTACTGATTATGAACGTACAATTGCTTTAAAGGAGAATTGCTGTGTGATATTGACTTAAAGTGTGTTGAAACATGCTACCGAGTGTGAGCGTTTGTCTCAGAGCTGATCTCGACCTGCCCCCTGCACTCAGAAATCTGCCGCTAGTTAGCCGATGCTACCAACAGGTTTTCAATGGGAGTGCCTCGGGCATGGGCTTAGCCATGCAAATAAATCACTGTTTTACACCATTTCTGAGGCTCAAAGTAGCTCCACACTTTACTGGTGGACTTCTGAGGGCCCTGACATTTAAAACGAGACATCGAGAACTTTGAAAAAGCACTGGTCATTTACTTACATGACGGTTTATTCAGGCAGTCACTTCTGAAAGTTTACCGTTCGCCACCATCTTGAATTTAGTCACGTGACGAGCCGGAGCAGAACTATAGCTGTGACGTGAATCAGTCACGTGAATACTCGCGGTAGTTTTGGACAGGAGTGCAAACAGTTGGCAACTATTGCAAGGATGTCGGATGATGACGCGACAGAGTTTTATGAAGACTTTGAAGACGAGGAGGAAACATTTGAGTTTGATGGGCGTCCTTATTTATTTGAGCCTGAATATATGGAGAAAGAGTAGTTCCGCTCCGGCTCGTCACGTGACTAAATTCAAGATGGCGGCGAACGATAAACTTTCGGAATTGACTGCCTGAACAAACCGTCAGGTAAGTAAACCACCAGTGCTTTTTCAAAGTTCTCGATGTCTCGTTTTAAATGTCAGGGCCCTCAGAAGTCCACCACTTTAAGTCAATATCACACCGGAATTCTCCTTTAAGTAATGTTACTGCTTCTTGTAGTGGATCAATTGCTTGGCTCAAAGAGCTGTATAGCCCTTTTTACCAGGTCCTTTGCAGTTCCATATTTACAATTGCCTGCACCGCAAAAACTGCTTAACTACTGCTTATATCAAGATAAAAAAAATCTAGTTGCCATTGTTTTGTAAAGACACTTATCTAGCACTTTCTCGTAAAATCCTTAGACTTAATTTAAGAAAAATTCGACTTTTCATCCTGAAAACAATTATTCTTGTAGTGTGTTAAGCACCTTTATCTTGATAGGACTCCTTGAAATATGTCAATCTTCTGAAATGAGGTAAACATGATCTTTCGAGAGAGCACAAGGTAACTAAAAACAATACCTATAGATTTTTTATCGTGATATAAGATTGATGATAGATTTTATTTTTTGCAGTGTGAGTGCTGTTTGTGTAAGTGCATGTGCCAGTGAATTCTACTATGATGTGTGTAATTGTAAGGTTCTTTTGGTCATAATATCATTCTTTATCTCTCACTATAGTGACGGACACGAAGGCCACTTCGACTGAACCAAAGACCAGAGAGTTGTTCTTAAAATGTGAGACAGACACACACACACACACACACACACACACACACACACACACACACACACACACTCTCACTCTCACTCTCACTCTCACTCTCACACACATAATGTCAACATATATTTGCATATGTATTAACACATACATGCTTCCTTTACTTGGATTAAACCGGAGCCATTTAAAGAGAGAGTTGCGACAACTCCATTGACGCTAATGTTCCATATTTTCTCAACAATAGTTCCCGGAAGTTAGGATCGAACACTCGTTAACAGACAGTAAAAGACGGTTATTTTATGATTCTAACGAACAGTCAAAATCGCTTCCGGGAACTATTTGAACTACTTGAAGTTACACGAACCACGTCACAAACCGAATTTTCTGTACCCGGGTTGTCGCAACTCTCTCTTTATATGGCTCTGGATTACAGTTTTTTCCAATCGTTTACACACTAAAATTAAGATTAACAGACAGTTAACAATACTTAACCCTTAAGAAGCAAAACGCCTGCACAGAGTAGTACAACAGTAGGCACAAATTCAGCTTCACACTTTTTGCGAAACATTACACACAGTGAATGTCAAAACGTAAAACACATTTTCACACCTTAGACACAGATAAAGATTGTTAGGTACTTCCTTCTCATTATAAAGCCCTTGCTTGCCAATGACCACACTAATGAACAAATCGAATAATCACATCCACCAGGTGTGTAAGCACACATGTGCAAAATTGAAAACGCAGCACTCAGGTGTGTTATGCTCGATCCTCGAGGGGCGTTCCCACTGATCTATAACTAACACTGGATAGACTATCCCATTGTTTTCGCCCCATCATTCTTTATGTCGATCAGTGAGGATCGAGGCCAGAGGAGTGAGGGAGGACGTATAAAAGCCCAAATGAGAGGCACCCATAGCCTGTGATGTGGTGAACTCTTATGGCCTGATCCAGCTAGACAGAGAGATGATTAGAGTATTATGTATTGTTGTTACTTGTTTGTATTGTTGCTTTAGTTTTTCTTCAGTGACTGTAAGTGTACAGTACTTTTTGTTTGTGTACAGATTTTTATTTTTCTACACTTTACAGTAGCAAGAACTATAATTTTGCCATTTTCTGTTGATTGACCTGTCACTGTAACTGAACATATGGTACAGTGGAAGAATGAAATATTGCCTGCAGCATCAGTTTTGTGCATTGCTTGATGAGGGTTCATCAAAATATTTCTAAATGATCCTAATGCTCTCAAACAATATGTCTGAATAAGATCCATATATTGGAAGAGGGTTTTTATAGATGTGTTTTGAATTTATTGTGTTGGTGTGTATAAGATAGCGACAGTGTGGAATCATTCAAAGAATGTGTTAGTGATATGAGAACAGTGTAAGGTTTTATCAATGTGTTAATTGTTTTGACAGAAATATTTCTTTTTGCTAACAATCTGTTATGTTCTGCTGATTGGGTGTTGTGTTTGGTTAATTGTGTGATGTGTTTAGACAAAAAGAGCCCCGTTTTCAAAATTGTGTGTAAACGATTGGAAAAAACTGTAAACCAAGGCAACCAAAAGAGAATTCTAGAATTAGATTTAAAGGAGAATTCTAGAAATAGGTTTAAAGGAGAATTCTGGCGGTGTTTCACATGGATCTCCATTTTATCATGGTCACTGAGTACTGTTGATACAAAACAATCCGTTTTACCTAGCCAACAGCTAACCTAGCCAACAGCTAACATAGCCAACAGCTAACCTACATGTAGCCAACAGCTAACCTAGCCAACAGCTAACCTAGCCAACAGCTAACCTACATGTAGCCAACAGCTAACATAGCCAACAGCTAACCTAGCCAGGCAGCTGTGCAACATGCCCACAGAGAGTAGCACTGCAGTGGCCTTGAAGCTTTAAATTAGTTACAGCAAGTTGAGCTCGGTAACACTAACTGTTTTTTTTTTTGTTGTTTTTTTTTGCCCGACAGTATCTGTGACCTCGAGATACAGAGATCCATGTGAAAAATCCATGTGCCATGTACTTTTAGAGAGATTTGAGTCTCTGAAACATGTTCTCTCTCCTCCTAGGTTATCCATGTGCCATGTACTTCTAGAGCAGTGGTTCTCAATCTTTTTCTTTCATTCCCCACTTTGATCAAGGGGGCTTTCTCGAGCCCCACCTGTCCATCATCGCTCTATAGAAAGTATAGGTCAAGCTCAAAATTGTCATATTTATAACGTCACTTGCTAAATATACATCAGTAGGCCTAACAAATAACAGTTAGGCTACTAAAGATAAATATCAGTTCAAAAATAGAGAAAATAAAAATCAATGACCAATAACGTCAGTTTTTTGTCATTGACAAGGTGTCAATCCTTGCTTAAAAAAAAACTGATTTCCAATAATACAGCAAAAGGGCCAACTATATGCTACCATTGTGTTATAAATGAAGTTCAACACTCTCACAACCTCGTTCAAAATCTTATTCAGGTCAAGCCTTGACGCGAGCGCTTCCCTGAATGAAACAGTCCGTCGGTTGCGCATCGGGCACTACCCTCTTTATCACGACGATAGCATTTATTTTACCTGCTATCGTCTGTGCGCCAACCGAGCAAAGTCCCTCACAGTTTTCCCATTTGATGTCATGTTCTGCCAGGTAGACTAATTGTTGAGATCAATGTTGAATAGTTCATCTGCAGTGGGCCTACTTTTGGCATACTCGCAGAATAGAATATCTTCGCCCGCTGTCAAGTTAACAAAGCGGACATAAGCAATAACTAAACCACCTTTGTAACTGGGTGGCCTTGTCCACTTGCAAGGCAAAACATGGGTGTTTGCGTTTGTCAAGCAGTTGTTCTTCGAGATCGCAGAACAGCAATTGTGTCGTCGGACAGATAGCCAAGATATCCTTCAATTTTACTGCGCTCGTCTCGAACATAGACGGGTTTTTTTTGTTTCCGCGGCAATTAAAATTCCGACATCAATCATTTTTTTCGGACTATGATTCCAGGACAGACTAACATTTTCATCTGGTCAATGATAGGCCTACAAGAGTCTAGATTACCTTGTTTGTGTTTGTTTTGTGAGATGGAGGTGCATTCTCGTAATTATCAATAAAGGAAGGCACAGGCTTTAAAAAGAAATCTCCGGTTTTTCACGTCAGCTCGCGCCCCACCTGGCATGTCTCTGCGCCCCACTAGTGGGGCGCGCCCCACAGTTTGAGAAACGCTGTTCTAGAGAGATTTGAGTCTCTGAAACATGTTCTCTCTCCTCCTAGGTTATCCATGTGCCATGTACTTCTAGAGAGATTTGAGTCTCTGAAACATGTTCTCTCTCCTCTTAGGTTATCGCCGCTTCACCTTCAATATAAACACGGCGCACCCAAACCTTTATCTGTCGAAGAGATGCCGGAAGGTGGAGTGGAGCACCGAGAGCCAGCCATATCCGGATCATCCACACAGATTTGTTAACGAATGTGTCCAGGTGCTGTGTTGGGAGAGCATCTCTTCATTTCGCTGCTACTTTGAGCTCGAGTGGAGTGGAAGTGTTTGTGTATCGCTCTCGGTTGTGAACCAAAGCTGGAGAAGCAGCTGGGTTGATGCTCAGTTTGGGTCAAATGATCTGTCGTGGGCGCTGCAACTCTCCAGCTCCTGCTGTTGTTTCTACCACAATGGTGTGAAGATCCAACTTCCTCAAGTCACAAGCTCCACCATTGGAGTGTGTGTGGACTGTTCTGAAGGCACCCTGGTGTACTACAACATTGCTGACACAGTCACCCTCCTTCATAGAGTCCAGACCACATTCTCTTATCCTCTCGTTCCTGGATTTGGTTTAGGTAGTAAATCAGCAGTGAGGCTCCTGTGATTCCCAAATGGATAAAGGTTGTCACAATATGCACATCATATTGCCCATAAACACATAACTATTGTGTTCTATTATATTGTAAGTTATACACATCGTATTGCCCATAAGCAAATAACTATAGACATATTGTGTTATATTATAAGTTATACATATTGTACTGCTGTTCACACCATGTCCTCTTTTCCCCATGATCTGTGTCTGTATTGTGGAATATCAGAATTGTGAACAGTGTGCTCTGTGTTTTTGCATCTGCTTATGTAGAGTGCTTATTGGCCTTGGATTTATTTTTTTAATTTTACAGTGTTCTTGGGCAACTTCAAATGGGCTTTTAAATAAAATGTGTTGTTGTTGTTGTTGTTGTTATTATTATTATTATTATTATTATTATCATTATTATCTTCTATTAAACCTCTCTTATGGTCAAACCAACTCTAAACAAATCTTGAGTAAATCTGGGTGACTTCAATCATTTTGAACCCATATCCCCTCTGCTGCTTATAACTTGGGAGGGTAGTGACAGTGATCATTTTATCGATGTTTGGATGTCTTAAACGGCACAGAAGCTGCTTTAGTGTAGATATCCAGTGACCTCCTCTGTGTAGCTGATGCTGGACATCAACCTCCTGGACTTCAGTGCAGCCCTTTGACGGCATCTGTCATCAGCAGTGTCCATCACTGGTTCTCTTCCCACCTCACTGACCCGATAATGAGCTGCTGTTACAGTGCGGTGGAGTTCCTCAGGGCTCTGTTAAGGGGCCTCTGCTGTTCACCATCTACAGTGCCTATAGAAAGTAATTATACCCTTTTGAAATAGTTAGTGGGCTTGCTGCAAGGCAGGCCCATATATTGTTCTTCTTTGCCCATTTTTTTAGAACGCCTCTTCTCCTAGAGTGTTTGAGCTTTCCATGCGGTTCAAACACTAAAAAATCAGGCCCGATCCGGTGTAGGTTGCTTGTTAATGTCGGATGGCTGTCGGTTGTCGTTTTTCCGGTATTCCCGTTTTTAGACCCTTGTAGTTCGCTATGCTCCACCAGAGGCGTTTCCCCATTGAAATGAATGGGGGACTGTTCAGACGTTTACATCACTGCCCCCTGGTGAGCAAGCCCACTCTTGCAGCTCCTCCACGGAGATGCACATTTCTAGTTTTTAGTTATGGGCACATAATAGAGGAGATGCTAAATGAGAAGAATTTAGTTTGCGTGAATGACTGTAAGAAGAGTGAGGGTATATAACAACTGGCAAGCAGCATGGATTATACAGTAGCTCACATTAATGTCTGGGATGGTCTCTGGAGTATAGCTCACGTTAATGTCTATTGGATGGTTTCAAAGTTCCAAAAACAACCCAGTGGGACTATATCCTTGTTTACAGACAGCTTACAGTTGAATGAACCGATATGGAAGATGGGTTTGTGAAAAGGCAGGTTGGGTAAGATTTATGGGGAAAAAAGTGACACATATCTTGTGTATTTACAGAGTATTTTGGGCTGTGATTATTGCTAGACGCACTTATAGTAATGTAGACTAGAGTGGGAAGCCTCCATGGGATGATACATGTAAACTAAAGAAGATACACATGTGGAAGAGATGGACCTCCACCAATGAATAACAGTCTGAGATACAACGTGTCTAGTTAGTAGGTTTAATACACATCTGTCACATATGCATCAGAAAAGTCTGTGCACCACGAGACAACCTTTCAATCATACACAGACATATTTTTATCACAGAGAAGCAGAACAGACCGGGGTTAGTCGAGTGTCAGTGTCATTAGAAAGGATCTGATCATCTGAGTTTCAATTCTGTTTGTCTGGAACATGCAGATTCATGTGAGGTCACTATGTGAAAGGTTACACACAGATCCTGTTGATGGAAAATGTTGCAGACGGATCATGTTGTTCTTTATAAAGCAAAAACACAAATCAAACTTTTAGAACATTAGAATGAACAAACAATTATTAGCAAACTGATTTGATTAAATATTATGAGTATTTAGACAATTACAGGCAGTAGTGAGGAGACATAGATGACAGACAGAGAGCACAGTAAAGGGAATAGTTAACCTCTGCATGGAATATGGGGATGATGGACGTGAGAGAAGGCTATAGCACTAGAAGAGAGTGGAGTTGTCCAGTGTCACATTCTGTCAGATGGGGAGCAGTAAGGCCTACGAGGCCTTCATCAGATTTAGAGAGGGGCCTACGAGGCCTTCATCAGATTTAGAGAGGTCAGAAATGGACATGAGCTCTGAGTTGGCCTATGGTAGCTGTTGGGGTCCAGAGTAGGGGAATTTAAAGATTTTTTTTTATTTATTTATTTTTCTTACAGACAAAGTGCTCCAGAAGATGGCGGCATTGCAACCACAGAGGTACCAGCCAGTTGCTACTCAACCTAAGAAAAGAGGAAGTACTTCACGTGTTAGGCATTCTTGAAATCGGTGTATTTTTTTAGAGATTATTTTGTTAGGTCTGCTTTTCCAGTTTATTAGAGATTAGTCTGCTAGATTTCAGATTTAGCCTAGGCTGTTATAGTTTAATATTCTGTTGCCGATATGGCGTGATATTAGTATGATAACGTTAAAAACACGACTTTTCAGAATAAGGTCGTTGGCCCAGCCCACTTTGACCCAAAGATCTCGCACGACATAGCCGAGCCAAAGTTTGTTGTGTCCAGACGTGCAGACGAGCATGGCTGGTGAGCGTGAAGTGAACACTGGACATCGCGCGGAACATGGACCTTTTGGCCCAGTGCAACGGGGCAATTATGTCGCGCGTGACCTTACCCAGGCAAGTACTCAATTCAATTGGTATGTTAATGCAATATCCGTTAGTGTCATCATTTGTCGCTTTGGTTAAACGCGTATGCCAAGAAGCAACAGAAACAGCCAACTCCTGAACAGCATCAAACATTTTCAACAGTCAGTAGACACTTTAAATACTTTTAGTTTTTTAATTTGGTTTAAATATGTATTTTTAAAATACTGGTTCCAAAGAGATAGGGCAGACACACAAAAGGATCTATATTTTTGGGTGTGGGGGTGGGGATGGATGCAAAAGGCATACAGTACCCACAGCACCACCTCTTAGTGCAGGCGCCTTGGTAGATAATGGGGCCCATAGTCTAGCCTACAGCAGAGTTTCTCAAACTTCTCAGGCCTAAGCCATGTCAGAATTCAGGGCTACAGGGCCAGAGGGGCCACTATCCTGGACAATGCTGAGCTTTTGTGCAGCACTCCACCCACCCCCATCGAAATAGCCTGTATACTGATGGTACTGTGTCTAAAAGAATGATACATATTATTGATTTGATTTGATTGGGTGAAAAACAGAGTTCAGCTATCTCAAAAAACCCCAACAAAATGTGTGTCTGCATAAAGGTGTACCTTTGCTTTTTGCTTGTTTTGTTTGCTTGTTTTTGTTGTTGTTGTTGCTGTGTGAAATTGACACAAAATTGTGTTGTCCCTGAGCTCACGCACCATTTGTAATTTTAGCACATCACTTCATAGTGTATTTAGTTACTTTTAATACCAACGGGTGGTGCCAAGCCAAAGAGGAAGGTCTCTGTTGTCAATTCCGTGAACATTTCAACCGAAAACGGACCAATTGTTTTTATGGGTGGTGTGAGAGAGGACGGTCTGCAGGATCAAAACATTGTGTCATTTCCTGCCAAATTGGTTTTGAGCGATAGGGACCCATTTCAGTGCTGAAAGGCTACATAATCTGCAATATAGGCTATGGACTTTTAAAGGTTGTATCAGCGATGGCAGGCTATGGACTTTTAAAGGTTGTATCAGCGATTGCAGGCCCAAACATAAATGATAACTTTCATCTGAGTGACCAGGGTGAGAAGTCAAGAGTGTTTTTTATGGCTTTTGAGAGTCTTGAGTTGACCGTGTCCTGTAGTGAGATAAAACAATGAATAATTGAGTATATGAGTAAATAAATAGACAAATAAATACATAAAAAGGGCTATTAAAATGTGCAAAATAAGAAAATGCTAAAAACCAATAAAAATAAATAGATAACAGATACATCTACAAAAGTAAAATAAGACCAGAAACGATAAGAAAACAAAAGTAATTTAGACAGAGCAAGGGTAAAAAGGTGGGTTTTCAGGCTAGACTTAAAACTGGAGATGGTTTTGCAGGACTTGACATGGTACGGGAGGCTATTCCAATGTTTGGGGCCAGTAACTGAGAAAGCCCTGTCTCCTCTAGCTTTAAGATGAGCATGTGGGACTGTGAGGAGTTGCTGAGAGGACGACCTGGGTGACCTTGGGGCAGAGTAGGGAGTTAAAAGCTCTGTAATGTAAGAAGAGGCTAATCTATTAAGAGCTTTAAAAACACAGTAAGATTTTAAAATCAATTCTGAATGAAGCCAGTGTTAGCCAGGACAGGTGTGATGTGGTCCCTTTTCTTAGTTCCTGTTAAAAGTCTGGCAGCAGCATTTTGGACTAATTGAAGTTTTGAAATGTTCGACTGGGTCAGACCAGAGTATAGGGAATTACAGTAGTCGATGCGGGATGTGATAAAAGCATGGATGACAGTTTCAAGATCATTGTGAGATAAAAAGGTTTAAGCTTAGCTATGGTCCTTAAATGATAAAAACTGCCCTTCACCACACTGCTCACTTGTTTGTTAAAATTCAGTGAACTATCGACTAGGACACCAAGATTTTTAACAACCGTTTGCAGATAGGGGACCTAGTGCACTGGTTGAGCTGTTGACGATGGTGGGGGGGCCCAAATAGAATGATTTCAGTTTTACTGTCGTTGAGTTGGAGAAAATTGCTGTGAGTGAGGGTGGAGGATTTGAGGGGAGCCGTTGCCCAGAGTGAGGGTGGAGTGAGGGTGGAGGGAGGGTGGAGTGAGGGTGGAGTGGAGTGAGGGTGGAGGGAGGGTGGAGTGAGGGTGGAGGGAGGGTGGAGTGAGGGTGGGGGATTTGAGGGGAGCCGCTGCCCAGAGTGAGGGTGGAGGATTTGTGGGGGCCGAGCTTCACACATTGGGGCCGGTTGGTTAAGAAGCCCATAATCCAGCGGCAAATATGATAGGAGAGGCCGAGGTCATATGAGGCCAAGGTCAAATGAGAGGAGAGGCCGAGGTCAAATGAGAGGAGACGCCAAGGTCAAATGAGAGGAGAGGCCGAGGTCATATGAGAGGAGAGGCCAAGGTCAAATGAGAGGAGAGGCCAGACAGCTTTCTGAGGTCTGATGTGAATTGGTACCAACCACTCAGAGCCAAAATAGATACTGTAGTGTTCCGATAGTGTTGTGGGGTTTTGCACTTGTGCATGGCTGCACACAAAATAGTTTTTCGCTCACACACATTTATCATAGTCCTCCCTGTGATCACGACACACACAGCTCACACACATTATCATAGTCCTCTCTGTGATCACGACACACACAGCTCACACACATTATCATAGTCCTCCCTGTGATCACGACACACACAGCTCACACACATTTATCATAGTCCTCTCTGTGATCACGACACACACATTTATCATAGTCCTCTCTGTGATCACGACACACACATTTATCGTAGTCCTCTGTGATCACGACACAATCAGGGCAGGGGCGCTGTTCGGTTAGTTTAGTCTCGCTTCAAACACCCAACAGAAGTGACGTCACCCGCAATACTACTATTTAACCCAGTGTTTTTCAACCTTTTTTGAGCCAAGGCACATTTTTTCATTGAAAAAATCCTGAGGCACACCACCAGCCGAAAATTTTAAATAAAATGAAATTTTATTGAAAATGAAATGAAATAAAACTCTGTATAGCCCGCATTAATGATATCAAGTCATTCTTGTCAAAATGTCTTGAATAGGAATCAAATGAACACAAAGACAATTATTTCTATTCACTCTTTTTTAGACCAATTAGGTGAAATTGGATAATTTCCCACGGCACACCTAACAATGTGTCACGGCACACTAGTGTGCCACGGCACAGTGGTTGAAAAACACTGATTTAACCTGTAAAGGGGCCTTTTGCAGTTTTGTCCATTTCTGTGCTGTTTTCTCACTTTTTTACTCACAGTTTTCCCTACAGCTTCAGAGTAGATATGTTTCAACACTTTTCAACACTTTTTGCTTGGTCAGTCCGCCATTTCCTCTTTCTCTGTTCCTACGACAACAGCTTTTCTCACTTTGTCCTTCCTGTCATAGGCTGCCATGACTGATGTCTGAGAAACTCCATCGCTACCTTGTTCTAGCCGTCGTGTGTGTGTGTGTGTGTGTGTGTGTGTGTGTGTGTGTGTGTGTGTGTGTGTGTGTGTGTGTGTGTGTGTGTGTGTGTGTGTGTGTGTGTGTGTGTGTGTGTGTGTGTGTGTGTGTGTGTGTGTGTGTGTGTGTGTGTGTGTGTGTGTGTTCCATTCAACCCTCCTCCCAGCAAGCCTCAAGGAGACTAGTGGGATTCCATGTTCTGGTGATTGCTGTTGCAGCCTGCTCATTTTGATCCAGCCATTAGCAACCATGAGCATGATGTAATATTTGAATCACGTCTGTCCACCACCCCAGCTGAATAGAAGTCTCTTAACCCGTGTTGTCTTTCCTACACCCCAGCTGAGTAGAAGTGTGTGTGCAGTCTCCTACATACTGTACACCCAGCTGAATAGAAGTGTGTGTGTTGTCTGTCCATACACCCCAGCTGAATAGAAGTGTGTGAGTTGTCTGTCCATACACCCCAGCTGAGTAGAAGTGTGTGTGCTGTCTACAGCCCAGCTGAGTAGAAGTGTGTGTGCTGTCTACAGCCCAGCTGAGTAGAAGTGTGTGTGCTGAGTAGAAGTGTGTGTGCTGAGTAGAAGTGTGTGTGCTGAGTAGAGGTCTCTTAACGTGTGTGTGTGTGCTGAGTAGAAGTCTCTAACGTGTGTGTGTGTGTGTGTGTGTGCTGCCAGGTGCTGCAGGAGAGGGAGGAGCTGAGGAGGGAGCGCGGTGTGTACCTGCAGCAGACCCAGTACCTGGCCAAGGAGCAGATGTGCTTCCAGCAGGAGCTGCGTAGGTCTACCTGTGTGTGTGTGTGTGTGTGTGTGTATGTGTGTGTGTGTGTGTGTGTGTGTGTGTGTGTGTGTGTGTGTACCTGCAGCAGACCCAGTACCTGGCCAAGGAGCAGATGTGCTTCCAGCAGGAGCTGCGTAGGTCTACCTGTGTGTGTGTGTGTGTGTGTGTGTGTGTGTGTGTGTACCTGCAGCAGACCCAGTACCTGGCCAAGGAGCAGATGTGCTTCCAGCAGGAGCTGCGTAGGTCTACCTGTGTGTGTGTGTGTGTGTGTGTGTGTACCTGCAGCAGACCCAGTACCTGGCCAAGGAGCAGATGTGCTTCCAGCAGGAGCTGCGTAGGTCTACCTGTGTGTGTGTGTGTGTGTGTGTGTGTGTGTGTGTGTGCGCGGGTCAGCATATGGTGTAACTAATAAAGCTGACCTTGACTTTGAGATCAGGATCATTTAAGATGACTTGTTGATGAGAAACCCTTTGCGCTGTCTGTCTGTCTGACCACCTGTCTGTCTGTCCCTGTCTGTCTGTTTGTCTGTCTGCGTGCGTGTGTCTCTCTGTCTGTCTCCAGGAGAGCTGAGCGCGCCGTACAGCGTCTCGTTGGACCAGGAGGAGAGGCGGCGGCAGGCGCTGCAGCTGTTGGAGCGCATCGAGAGCGGCCTGTTGTCCTTGCGGCAGGCGGACGATGCTGCCCGCTACCAGCTGCTCCGGCTGCAGCAGGAGGCCGAGCTCCTGGGCCACCCCCCTCCACACCCCCCCTGGGCCTCAGAGCTCCTGGACCTCCCCCCTCCACACCCCCCCTGGGCCTCAGAGCTCCTGGGCCACCCCCCTCCACACCCCCCCTGGGCCTCAGACACACACATTCTGCTGCCACATGGGGCGGCTCAGAGCCAACAGCAGGTGAGCTTCCCCACCAGCTCATATGGAGCACACACACACACACACACACACACACACACACACTCGTATGGAGCACACACACACACACTCATATGGAGCACTCCGGGCCAGATATAAAATAGTACACACACACACACACACACACACACACACACAAACACACTCAAACACACTCGTATGGAGCACGCACACTTACATACAGAGCATTGATGGCTGGATACACAATATTGTAATTTCTCACTATTAGCCGCGGTTTATACATTGATTTTGCTAAATTTTCTGATAACGGAGTGAGCGTCTGATGTAGGAGTTCAGGCATGATGCTGTTGGCCCAGCTGAAGTCCACAAACAGGACATGCCCCTATGTTGGTGGAAACCATCCTCCTATCATGCATAAATAGATATATAAAGCTATGTAGCCTTGGGCATAAATATAAAGCTATGTAACCTTGGGCATAAATATATAAAGCTATGTAGCCTTGGGCATAAATATATAAATCTATGTAGCCTTGGGCATAAATATACATATAAAGCTATGTAGCCTTGGGCATAAATATACATATAAAGCTATGTAGCCTTGGACATATATATATAACGCTATGTAGCCTTGGGCATAAATATATAAAGCTGTGTAGCCTTGGGCATAAATATATATATAAAGCTATGTAGCCTTGGGCATAAATATATAAAGCTATGTAGCCTTGGGCATAAATATATATAGAGAGCTATGTAGCCTTAGGCATAAATATATAAAGCTGTGTAGCCTTGGGCATAAATATATGAAGCTACAGTATGTAGCCTTGGGCATAAATATATAAACCTATGTAGCCTTGGGCATAAATATATATATAAAGCTAAGCTATGTAGCCTTGGGCATAAATATATATATAAAGCCATGTAGCCTTGGGCATAAATAAAGCTATGTAGCCTTGGGCATAAATATATATAGAAAGCTGTGTAGCCTTGGGCATAAATATATATATATAAAGCTGTGTAGCCTTGGGTTTTTCTGGTTCCTTCCAGTTCTTGGAGTAAGGAGGGTTCTCTTATGTTGTTTACTTTATAACCGGCAGTGTCCACCTGGCCTTGTCCTTTCTCTGAACCCACCAGCCGATGCCCCCCCCCCCCCTCCCTTGACCATCTAAAGAGGAGCCTGTATCTACGCTGCTCTCCCCCACACTACTGCCCTGACTGTTAGTTTGTTCTGCTCAAGATATTTAATGGCCTTGAAAGGCTTGCAGTTAATCAAGTAGGCCCAGAAACCCTTACAGTGAGTGCAATAGAGTAGACCCAGAAACCCTTACAGTGAGTGCAGTAGACCCAGAAACCCTTACAGTGAGTGCAGTAGACCCAGAAACCCTTACAGTGAGTGCAGTAGACCCAGAAACCCTTACAGTGAGTGCAGTAGGCCCAGAAACCCTTACAGTGAATGCAGTAGACCCAATACTATCGCTTGTGAACCCATGAACGCATCCAGTGAATCATGAGAAGACAGCACAAGAGAAGCAGGGGAATGGAGGTCGGAGGTCGGAGGTCGGGGGCTAGATGCTGTAGTAGCCTATGGGCCGATTTGGACATGATGGTTGGAAGAAATCGCAGTTATTCGGTGCTGTGTTTGTGTTGATTATGGATTATTGGATGGTCATCATTGTGATATAGCCTACTATATATTATCATTTCTCTGTGTAGACTATATTGAAGTCCCACACGTAGCCTGTTGCTGTTTACCTCATAGACATATATATATATATATGGTTTACCTGGTCATGACCTCATGATGGAGTCTCCCCTCCAGTGGGATTTGGGATCTTGGCTAATGGAATAGTCCGATGGATTGAGTGTGCTGGTGTTGGGGTCTGGAGTTAACGTCCGAGTGTGCTGGTGTTGAGGTCTGGAGTTAACGTCCGAGTGTGCTGGTGTTGAGGTCTGGAGTTAACGTCCGAGTGTGCTGGTGTTGAGGTCTGGAGTTAACGTCCGAGTGTACTGGTGTTGAGGTCTGGAGTTAACGTCCGAGTGTACTGGTGTTGAGGTAATTACAGTTCCTGTTTTGTATTTGGTCTCTGGGCTCTGCACTCACATGTTCCTTAGTTAAGTCCATGCGTTCATCTGCTCCAGTAGCAGTGATATTAGCCTGCTGCGCTACGTTCATCTGCTCCAGTAGCAGTGATATTAGCCTGCTGCGCTAAATTCATCTGCTCTATCAGCAGTGATATTAGCCTGCTGCGCTACGTTCTGTGCATTTCCAGTTGTTGCTGTACTCACTTCATGAGATGTCTCTCGTAGTTCATCCATCTTTGATGGTAGGGCATCAATCTTTGATGCCAAAGTAGAAATTCTTGGTTCTAGCTCAGTAAGTTTTCCGCATGTGTGGGAATTCTATATGTCATCGAAAAGAAAACATGGTGAACACTGATGTGTTAAAATAAAAAAAAACAAATACTAAATATTTCGTTATGGCACTATGGACAGCATAACTTCAACAACAATATCTACAACATGATGTGAAACGTCTATTCATCTAGCAGAACACCTTGGCCTAAGGATGCTAGGAACATTAAGGCCTAACTTTCCCTAACACAACCACGATGAACCTGACCCTATTCTAAAGACACACAAACACATTCACACTCACCGTGAACCGTACAGTACAGACCAAAATGTCACCCACACATCACAACCTTTTGCCGTATGACCAGAGCTCACCCCTCAGGCCAACAGGGAAGGAGCCGAAGACAACCTTTGACTTACCCCACTTTCCTCCGGACACGCAGGCTCTCTTGAACGAAGACGCACCGGCCCGACCACCGATCCCAAATGGGTCAGCAAGTAATATCCGCGGAAAGAGTAGGGCTACTTCATGCACACCGGGAGGGGAAAAATCCCCAAAGATGGAGACGCGGACAGAAAAAGTGTCTTTCTCTTCCCCACTGGAAGCGGTTTTATTAGTTTTTTTGGTTCCAATATAAGTTCAAGTGTAATAAAAGTAAAAGTATTGAGTATACTGTATAAGTAAAAATTACTTGAATAATAAAAAGAAACGAACAAATAAAAACTGTAACGAAACAATAGAAATTGAAACGAACAAAAAGAACCGACTGACTTAAGGTTAATTATCATCTCGCAGGTTCAAAAGCAACCACAAAAAGCCCTGCTAACTCCTCTCTCTCCCCTTATATACTCCCAGTTTTTCCTCTAAATATGGTCTGTTTCCCCCAGTGACCCCTGATTGGAGGTCTGTTGTTTACCCATCCTGAAGGCTAAGTGGGCCCTATGCCCTACTCGCATCTTCACCCACAGGATATGTTTGTCTGATTCTGTTACACCTGAGTTCTGAGTATTACTCCCATCTAGACTTTTGTCTACGCACTAAATGTTCTCTGTGGTCTAACCCATAACGAACACTGTTGCTGTCACTGCTCAATGTGGTTTACACCTTACCCAGCCTCAACCCCCACCGTGTGTCTCGTTCCACACATTACCTGTCGATGTGGTTTCTAGCTCTGAAGGTGCATAAAAAGGTCACCCTACACCCAAACATAAATGTGAATAAAGGTTACACGTTTTCATGCCATGAATATATGTTTGCACATAAAGGTTACATGTTTTGGATACAAAATTATTGCTTTGCTCAAGGCATATACAGGTTGCACCACATCATATACGTGTTAGTACTGGCATAGCATAGTATTTATGAAAAGCACAGTGAAGCATAGCAACAGCGACAGCACATGCAAGTACCCTCACATGAGGTTCATACTTCTGTCCCTATCAAGGTCTCCTTCACCATTCCCTTATGCCTCATTTGATCTTTATTGGCATAAGGTTCAAGTGTTACATTCTAGAATCTCTTTTTCCCTTTCTTCCACTGTCTTTTGGCTTCATTCGTTCCACATTGTTGGATATTCTTCAGATGTCATGCAACTCTGTTTTGTTTTGTAAGGAGATCGTCTCCCCCCGCGAACAACCAAGCCCACTGGAGCCCCCCCTCCAAGACACCCCCAGATCGCTGTCCCCACTGACAGCCACAGTAAGGTAAGATAAGATAAGCCTTTATTGTGTCTGGATGAAGAATTTTGTTTTGAGCTGAGAATGAAGAGTATTAAGCACAACATATAAGCACACACATACACAATAAAACATATAAACACACACTTATAGTACACAGTAAACAGCAATAAACCCAACCTTTCATCAATCTTAATTGATAATTGAAAGGTGACAGGTGAGGTCAAAGGTCATCTCCCTAGGGGAGGGTCAGTAGGAGCAGTGGTGATGTAATGGAGGTGTAACGGTGCTTTTAGGCACATTAGGAAAAGTGGTGATGTTATGCATCTTATCAATGATCTGCTCTTCATCTTATTCATTTCTTGCATTTTCACCTTAATCCCTTTGAAGTAGGCTACCGATGTTCTAATGGTTCATGAATGACTTCAGAGGAAGAGGTAGTAGGTTTAAAATAAGTTTATTTCTCCGAGGCAGTGATTTCCATGCTTTCACAAGACAAATTAGAAAACTGATCCGAAAGACTGTCCATCTCCACATCTTAGATTTCAGTGGGTTTGGAGGGGGAGAAAGACACCGAGACAGAGAGAGAGACAGAGAGACGGAGAGAGAGAGATAGAGAGACCGAGAGGGGGAGAGAAAGAGAAAGAGAGTGTCCTGCTCATGATCAATATGATTTAATGGCCCTTAGTGTTCATGTGAAAGCGCTTAAACATGTAAATTATATATGGTCATTTTACCTTGGAATGTTTAACAGAGTAACACATAGATTAGCAAAGAAAACTGATATGTACAAAATAGCAAAGAGGTTTTTATCATTTGTAGGCAACTAGGTCAGAAGGTTATTCAAACTAAGGGGGGGGGGGGGGGCGGGTTGGGGGCTTTCTACTTTTGTGTTGGAAGAAAGTACTAGTCCTTCTGCGTGTTGGTTAAGGGAGGGAGACGGACACCAAGTTTTGAGTTAATAAAAGACAGTTTACTGGTTACAAGACAGAATTACAGCGATCACAATGGGTTGCTGGGGAAGTTCCTCCAACTCACAGTTTCAGCTTAGGTTTTATCCTTGGCTGTTATCAGTTACTGGCCTATAGGGGCCCTTGCATACATTGTTGCCACCTGGGCTGATTCCCTGAGTGTCAGCGCCTCAGAGTTAGTGACATTCTGTTAGAGCGCAATGTTAAAGAACTATTCTAAGACATTATTATTCACAGGTGTATGGCCTGAGTCTGTCAAGCTCAGTGGTCAGAAATTTGGATATTATATGTTAGCCTAGAGCTCACCACAATCAGTGTTGGCCGTCAAATTAAATGAAGCACCAAGAATAGGAAGCCCATATTTGGGCACCGTTAGTTAGGTCCTGGGTCTTAAGGTGTTGTCATGGGAATGTGGTGTGTAACATCTCCTCAGTAGCATCCAGCAACAGGTTAAGGGACTCAAACCCCTGTGCTGTAAACACACAGCAACAGGTTAAGGGACTCAAACCCCTGTGCTGTAAACACACAGCAACAGGTTAAGGGACTCAAACCCCTGTGCTGTAAACACACAGCAACAGGTTAAGGGACTCAAACCCCTATGCTAATGTAAACACACAGCAACAGGTTAAGGGACTCAAACCCCTGTGCTAATGTAAACACACAGCAACAGGTTAAGGGACTCAAACCCCTGTGCTAATGTAAACACACAGCAACAGGTTAAGGGACTCAAACCTCTGTTCTGATGTAAACACACAGCAACAGGTTAAGGGACTCAAACCCCTGTTCTGATGTTAACACACAGCAACAGGTTAAGGGACTCAAACCCCTGTTCTGATGTTAACACACAGCAACAGGTTAAGGGACTCAAACCCCTGTTCTGATGTAAAAACACAGAAAAACACTCTCAGTCTACACAGCCCTAGTGTAGTTACATTTACCCTCCGCTCCGCTCTGCTCTGCACCTGTTCCTCTCTCTGTCACATATGCATCTGCATGATTTTATGTGCCATAGTTCAATCATGGTTGGTTATATAACATATCAAAACACTTTAACTTTACCTACCAAAAAGTGATTACCGGTATGTTGCATATTAAGGTTACTTTGCAAAAGTTGATTATGTTGCATACTGTACAAAGGTTACACGTCAACCAAATGCAATTACACATTTTGCCTTATACTTGAATTGTGTTGCAAAGCAAAGCAACTGTAAAGCGCAGCAAAGCATAGCAGCAGCAGCAGTGTATGTCTCGCACGATTAAATGGCATTTGTAAGGTTAATGACAGCATCCATGTTCACAGTGACGATTAAATGGCATTCATGAGGTTAACGACGGCGTCCGTGTTCACAGTGACGATTAAATGGCATTCATGAGGTTAACGACGGCGTCCGTGTTCACAGTGACGATTAAATGGCATTCATGAGGTTAACGACGGCGTCCGTGTTCACAGTGACGAGTGGAGGTATGCTGTTTCGGAGA
The DNA here is from genome assembly GCF_963854185.1 of Sardina pilchardus. NCBI lineage: Eukaryota > Metazoa > Chordata > Actinopteri > Clupeiformes > Clupeidae > Sardina > Sardina pilchardus. The sequence continues at coordinate 1,724,998 of NC_085011.1, read as the reverse complement.
GCTTGATCCAGGCCACAGGAAGTGGATGGAGGGAGCTGCTGGAGAATATGAGCTGTTTAGGAGATGTAGATGAGCGTGAGACACCTGTGCTCTGCACCCATCACAGCGCTCCTACCCAGCATGCAACACCCCAACGCCTGATGAGCTGTTTAGGAGATGTAGATGAGCGTGAGACACCTGTGCTCCGTACCCATCACAGCGCTCCTACCCAGCATGCAACACCCCAACGCCTGATGAGCTGTTTAGCAGATGGAGATGAGCGTGAGACACCTGTGCTCCGTACCCATCACAGCGCTCCTACCCAGCATGCAACACCCCAGTGCCTTATCCAGGCCACAGGAAGTGGATGGGGAGTGTCGACGGAGGGCCGTTTGAGTGGAGATGAGCGGGAGACGCCTCTGTGCAGCGCTCCTACCCAGAGCTGGGTCCAGCCCAAGGTCAGTGTTCAGCCTACTGTACTTTCTAGTCGTGCATTATAAAGTATTTCTAGTCTTGTGGGCTGCAGAGTTCCACTGGAGTTTAGGTGACAGAGAAAGAGGGGTAACCAGAGACCAGAGAAGTTGATCCGCTAAGCTGGTGGCTCATGACGCCTCCCAAATCTTAAGATGAGTGTTGGGCCTCATCATCACAACTTCATCTACAGTGAGTGCTGTGGGAAGCATCTAGAGACTCTCCCTACATTTTTGTATATAATAGTATGACTTTTGTACAATATGTTAACTTTGGGAACAACTGATATTTTAGTTTTTCAGTAGATGAGTGCCTCGCTAATGCAGTACACCCCCTCCCCCCCCTGCTCTCTCCATGAACGCTCTGTAATGCAGTAACCCCCCCCCCCCCCCCCTGCTCTCTCCATGAACGCTCTCTAATGCAGTACCCCCCCTCCCCCCCTGCTCTCTCCATGAACGCTCTCTAATGCAGTACCCCCCCCCTTGCTCTCTCCATGAACGCTCTCTAATGCAGTACCCCCCCCCCTTGCTCTCTCCATGAACGCTCTGTAATGCAGTACCCCCCCCCCCCCCCGCTCTCTCCATGAACGCTCTGTAATGCAGTCCCCCCCCCCCCCCCGCTCTCTCCATGAACGCTCTGTAATGCAGTACCCCCCCCCCCCCTTGCTCTCTCCATGAACGCTCTCTAATGCAGTACCCCCCCCCCCCCCCCTTGCTCTCTCCATGAACGCTCTCTAATGCAGTACCCCCCCCCCCTTGCTCTCTCCATGAACGCTCTGTAATGCAGTACCCCCCCCCCCCCCCTGCTCTCTCCATGAACGCTCTCTAATGCATTATCTGCCCAGCGAACCTAACACCAATTGACGAAGATTCTAAATTAGAAGTGAGCAACAAGTGGCCATATACATTCCGCACATATGCATCATGTCTGAATGTCCGTTACTGTCAGAAATTCGGCAAGCAATTATCGCAAAATGTGCTGAAAACGGCTATGACTTGGGCTCAAGGACCTTTATGCTGAGACAACAGACCCTTCAGGGCAATAGACAAGCCACATGCACCCCCCCCAGTGTCTCTTGCTATTGGATGCTGCATCACATGCTAGTAGTTATGTCAGCAATGTCACTTGAGCGCAAGGAATGTCAATGCTGATAAATGCTTATTTATGAGTACCTGATAATAAACTTGAACTTGAGCTATTCAGAAGCAAAGGCAACGCATATGACACGGTCACTTGTCTGCCTCAGGGAAGGGCCACATTATCCTGACAATAGATGTCTCAGGATCCCCATTAGAGAGCGTTCATGGAGAGAGCAAGGGGGGGGGGTGGGTACTGCATTACAGAGCGTTCATGGAGAGAGCAGGGGGGGGGGGGGTACTGCATTAGAGAGCGTTCATGGAGAGATCGGGGGGGGAGGGGAGGTACTGCATTAGAGAGCGTTCATGGAGAGAGCAGGGGGGGGGGGGGGGGGTACTGCATTAGAGAGCGTTCATGGAGAGATCGGGGGGGGGGTACTGCATTACAGAGCGTTCATGGAGAGAGCAACGGGGGGGGGGGGGGGGGGGGCTTACTGCATTAGCGAGGCACTCATCTACTGAAAAACTAAAATATCAGTTGTTCCCAAAGTTAACATATTGTACAAAAGTCATACTATTATATACAAAAATGTAGGGAGAGTCTCTAGATGCTTCCCACAGCACTGTAGATGAAGTTGTGATGATGAGGCCCAACACTCATCTTAAGATTTGGGAGGCGTCATGAGCCACCAGCTTAGCGGATCAACTTCTCTGGTCTCTGGTTACCCCTCTTTCTCTGTCACCTAAACTCCAGTGGAACTCTGCAGCCCACAAGACTAGAAATAGTTTATTATACACGACTAAAAAGTAATGTTAAAAAGTGCAACCCCCCCCCCCCCCCCCCCCCCAAAAAAAAATGCCCCAAAATAAGAGTAGCCTACTTCTTAGGTCTTCCCATGGTAATTGAGAAGCAGCCCTGCGTAACCTTACACCTCCAACACACACACACACACACACACACACACACACACACACACACACACACTTCAGGTCTCAATGCTCCGCTTCCAACTCTCATGGTCTCTACATCTCAAAACGTCCCAAATGTATTTTCTTCTCTCTCTCTACACACTGTGCTATGACTGTGTTGTGTTCAACACTTCCCCCGATTCTGATTTCAGCAGGTTTTCTGTCAGTCAGGTGATTTACTGTGCCATGACCCCCTCAAACAGGATACTCACGTCTGCCACGTTTACGCTCGCTTTTCTGGGTATTGTTCCACTCAGACATCTCTGAGCACCCTGTGTTGTTGTGGTGGGTTATTTTTGGGTCTTCGTGCGAGATCATAGGTGGAGATGTTCATGACACGGCACATTATGTCCAACCCACAGGAGATTTAAAATCTGACTGATCAAAAGCAGCAATAGCAGAGACAACACATTATGACATTCTTTGAATCCACAAAGCTTGAATGTCATCTATCGTTGACTGTAGCAAGCTAACTAGATAACTAGCTACTGTGACTCATCTTCAGGGAATAGCAACTGACGTTACTCTCCCTCAATAACATGACGTAGGCCTACAACTTTATTTTGAAAAGGGAAAGCGAAAACCAGCACCCCAAGCGGTTGCGTTCCTATTGAAGAGCAGCTCCAATGTTACAGTGTCCCATAGACCGACTTTTCAAATAAATACTACGCAGCTATACCAGCGATCTTATCCACCAAAAATATTTTTCAGTCTGCATACTGTAATCTACTAGCTGTGAAAATATCATACCCTATTTTTCCATAATTAAAAAAAAATTGCCTCCAGGAACGCAACCAGTAGAGGGCGAACAGACGACCAATATATCGGCGGGCCGATATTAGGCATTTTAAAAACTATCGGTATCGGCATGTATAACAGCCGATATTCTTAATTTAAATAAAGGATAGCAAGGAAGCAATATTGATTCTTCATTTACATATCCAGTGTTGTCGTTACGTGGTTGGCCACCAGAGGGCGCGTGTTCTTACTGCAAGACACGCATGCTGACTAGTTAGTTCAACTTCCTACACAACGTCAAGGTATCAGAACTCAGAAGTGGTTTGTGTGTTCATGGTAGGATGATTTTCACGTGAAATTTAACTCTCATTTCTTCTGAAAGCTTAAATAAACCCAAGAATGTTTATCGGACATTTTTACTGCTGTAGGCTAACGTTAATCTTAGAGCCACTGGTCACACTGCTAAGTTAAGTCCAAAGGTAAAATGACTTGAACGTTAGCTTTGGTTGAGTGTTGTAGGCTAATTTGAATGTTGTTGTATTTTTAAAAAATAAACGCGGTTATACCGAGGATATTGATAGCAGAACTGTAAATTGTCTCTTCCGACTGGCATCCCATTCATTTTCCGATCATATTAAGCGGAGCTAAATTAGTTAGCCACGGGCAGCGCTAACATCTAGCTAGTGGAATTTAGCGGGTGGAAGTAGTACGATGCATCCTTAAAAACACTGGACTGGGACAGTTCTGTTTGCTAAAACTATTAAGCTGCTGTTGACTCGTTCACAAAGGTCGCTCAGACTGTCCATGGTGGTCCTGTCAGTGCTGTCAGTGAGTGTAAACTGTTATGCTCACGAAGACTGCACAGTGCACACAAAATAAATGTAAGCATATGAAACAACAAGTCTTCTGAGCTAACGTTAATTCCCAAAGTCGAACACTCACATACTCCTTTGTCCTTTGTTCTAGTCTTCATTTTTTTGCATTTCAACAAAGGTGTTTACACCAAGCAAGGAAATGCATGGTTTACAAAGGCTAAAGGTAAAGTAGAAGTAATCTTTTATGCCATGGGGTTGATAACCATACACTATTTAATTTCTTTAAAATACTTGACAAGAATGTTTCATTAGGAAACCAGATAGTTAGGCCTATTTAAACGGATAATGCCCCACCTTGATCAAAATGTTATTGGAGAAATGTTTTAAATTGTAATTGGTTAAAAATGGCTATCGGCCAATATATCGGTTATCGGCTATTGAAACTCGCAAATATCGATATCGGTCTTCAAATTCCCATATCAATTGGGCTCTACTATCAATGTCATCATTACTGCTACTGTCCATCGTTTCTTGATTTAATCTACTGGATTAAGTAATCCAAAAATCCTGCCAATGTAGGATTTTTTTGCAGGAGAGTTTGATGTCGCTTTTCTTTAGCTCTTATAGCCTTTCATTTTTGAGGCCCGCTCTGATTCTTTCTTTCCGATATTTTCTCACGTGAATGACGTATATTTTGAAAACAATTTGACTTTATGAACTCCACCATATTTACCCAATCAGTATCTTATTACTACTTTTTACATTTTATTTTTGACCAATAAAGTTTATTGTTCATTCTCTTATGTAAATTTGAATTGGGCCTAATTATTATTTGTTATGGCCAATGGCAATGGGGGCCCCTGACAGGCTTGCACTCATGGGCCCCCAGGCTGTGGCCATATGTGTGTGTGTGTGTGTGTGTGTGTGTGTGTGTGTGTGTGTGTGTGTGTGTGTGTGTGTGTGTGTGTCTGTGCGTTGATCCGCGCCTGCTCATGTGGTTACATGAACATTTTGTTTTCCACCTGGGTGGTGGTAGTGTAGTGGTCAAGGAGCTTGGATAGCGTGCAGTAGTGTGTGTGTGTGTGTGTGTGTGTGTAGGTGGGCGGTGGTAGTGCAGTGGTTAAGGAGCTTGGATAGTGTGCAGTAGTGTGTGTGTGTGTGTGTAGGTGGTAGGTGGGCGGTGGTAGTGCAGTGGTTAAGGAGCTTGGATAGCGTGCAGTAGTGTGTGTGTGTGTGTGTGTGTGTGTGTAGGTGGTAGGTGGGCGGTGGTAGTGCAGTGGTTAAGGAGCTTGGATAGCGTGCAGTCGCCTAAAAGTTGTGGGTTCAATTCCCGGCTTCCACCGCTGTGCCCTTGAGCCAGGCACTGAACCCCAAGTTGCTCTGGGGACAGTGTACAGTAATGACAATATAATCCCTTGTAGTGTAGTTGACATAATATGGGGCCAGTGTGTAGTTGTGTTTTTCATCCGAAGTGAAAAACACAACTACACACTGGCCCACTAAAGACCCAAAAAAGCAATGTAATGTACTGTAATGCACCTGCTCCTTACACGTCAGGTGTACCTAAGCATGATTATATGCGTTTCATTGCCTATTGGATTATACATCATACAAAGGGTACCATTTTAAAACATGAGTTAACTTCGCACAGGTTTACATTTAACTAAACAATTAACAGCAATGATGATGGCAATTAAAGAAGAATAACAACAATATTAACAATATTAATTTATGATAGTTCGCAAAGTAGGCCCTCTTGTAGAGAAACAAATTCACTGATTCAAAACTTGGAGACTCAGAGTTGGAGGCTACTGAACTCTGGAAGCTTTATGTGCAGTCTGAACTGTATCTGAAGATTGGTCCGTGTGTGTGTGTGTGTGTGTGTGTGTGTGTGTGTGTGTGTGTGTGTGTGTGTGTGTGTGTGTGTGTGTGTGTGTGTGTGTGTGTGTGTGTGTGTGTGTGTGTGTGTGTGTGTGTGTGTGTGTGTGTGTGTGTGTGTGTGTGTGTGTGTGTGTGGTGTGTGTGTGGAGCAACTTGCTTTTTGGTTGTGTTCCTCCTTATTTAGACCCCAAGAAGCTTCGAGACTTCTCTTCACATTTCATGTATTTCTCTGTGGTATTTCGATAAATATACTACTTCTTGCTTGTAAATATACTAGCCTCTCGTTCAGAAATGTCACTGGTGCAGAAATGATTGCTATTTTTCTTTAAATGTGTTTTTTTTTTTTTTTTTGCAGGAGCATCATCCCGTGGAGGGAATGGAGAGGAAGTTGAGGTTCAGTGTAGAGAACGTGCTGCAGAAGGCCAGCTGGCTGGTTGGGGACAAAGTTCAGTATGAAATATCCGCCAACCCAAACACACAGGCTGAGAGGGCCGTTACCGTGGAGATCCTGGCCGACACCTTCAAGAGCACAGACGCAGAGGAGCAGCAAAGAACAGTAAGTCCCCACGTTAATCCATGCCAGGGCCCATTCAGTTACTTAACCTGATTATGTATTGTGCTAATCCCCACGTTAATATATGCCAGGGCCCATTCACTTAACCTGATTATGTATTTTGATAGTCCCCACGTTAATACATGCCAGGGCCCATTCCCTTACTTAACCTGATTATGTATTTTGCTAGTCCCCACGTTAATACATGTCAGGGCCCATTCCCTTACTTAACCTGATTATGTATTTTGCTAGTCCCCACGTTAATACATGCCAGGGCCCATTCCCTTACTTAACCTGATTATGTATTGTGCTAGTCCCCACGTTAATACATGCCAGGGCCCATTCCCTTACTTAACCTGATTATGTATTGTGCTAGTCCCCACGTTAATACATGCCAGGGCCCATTCAGTTACTTAACCTGATTATGTATTGTGCTAGTCCCCATGTTAATATATGCCAGGGCCCATTCCCTTACTTAACCTGATTATGTATTTTGCTAGTCCCCACGTTAATATATGCCAGGGCCCATTCCCTTACTTAACCTGATTATGTATTGTGCTAGTCCCCACGTTAATATATGCCAGGGCCCATTCCCTTACTTAACCTGATTATGTATTGTGCTAGTCCCCACGTTAATACATGCCAGGGCCCATTCAGTTACTTAACCTGATTATGTATTGTGCTAGTCCCCACGTTAATATATGCCAGGGCCCATTCCCTTACTTAACCTGATTATGTATTTTGCTAGTCCCCACGTTAATATATGCCAGGGCTCATTCAGTTACTTAACCTGATTATGTATTTTGCTAGTCCCCATGTTAATACATGCCAGGGCCCATTCAGTTACTTAACCTGATTATGTATTTTGCTAGTCCCCATGTTAATATATGCCAGGGCCCATTCAGTTACTTAACCTGATTATGTATTTTGCTAGTCCCCATGTTAATATATGCCAGGGCCCATTCAGTTACTTAACCTGATTATGTATTTTGCTAGTCCCCATGTTAATATATGCCAGGGCCCATTCAGTTACTTAACCTGATTATGTATTTTGCTAGTCCCCATGTTAATATATGCCAGGGCCCATTCAGTTACTTAACCTGATTATGTATTTTGCTAGTCCCCATGTTAATATATGCCAGGGCCCATTCCCTTACTTAACCTGATTATGTATTGTGCTAGTCCCCACGTTAATATATGCCAGGGCCCATTCAGTTACAAAGCTCTCTGAAGAATTCCGACTAACTGCTGACTGGCTGAGAGGCTGTGACGCTGGAGACAGGTCACAAGCACACAAGCATCCTTGGCGAGCATGAGAGCTACAAGTCTTGCCATTATTTACTGGACTAAACGGGGTGTTTGTGATGTGGTACCATTATTTACTGGACTAAACGGGGTGTTTGTGATGTGGTACCATTATTTACTGGACTAAACAGGGTGTTCGTGAATCGTGATGGGTTACCATTGTTTACTGGACTAAACAGGGTGTTCTTGATCGGTTACCATTGTTTACTGGACTAAACAGGGTGTTCTTGATGGGTTACATACAATGGAGGTAAAATAGAACTGTCATGATGAAAGCCGTAATTATAAGAAGGCTGTTATTTCTCCAGACTCCCTAAGACAGTTGACCTCTGAGGTCATGGACAAGAGAATCACTCCAGACTCCCAAGGGAGGTTGACCAGCCATGGGCGGCGCCAGGATACTTTTGTTGGTGTAGCAAAGCTCTAACAGACCGTGTTGCTACCCCCCCACCCCCAAACTTGCATGCATAGCCTAGGTCACTGATCTTTGCAAGGAGGGGTTGATATTAAGTCATTTTTTCAAGAAAGGCCATGTCCATATACAGATCATAAACAGAGCCTATTTCAAGGACTAGTACCTCCTTTCTATCAGTATCCACAAGCACAACATCAGGGGTGTTAGGGATGTTACAAAACACATCATCAGAGCTGTTGAACCAGTCTGGTGATACGTGTGAGTGTTTGTACATAGGCATATTCTTTGGAAATGTATCTTGAACAGAACTGGCAATGACACACACACACACACACACACACACACACACACGACCACGCAAAAGCTATTGACCGCTAAGAGAACACAAAAAAAATAACTGAGATCATCTTTGTAATGTCCACATTTCATTGTAGCCAACAACAACCCGAGGAGACAGTTTTAAACTAAGATGTTATCTAGTTACTAGAAATGTCCCCACAGTGGGTCTTTAATGGTCCGGCGTGTGGAAGTAGAAAATTGAACCGTGGAAAGTGTAATAAGATGCAAACATGATTTGTTAATTGTATTGCTTGAAACCAGCTTGCTCTAAAACAAATAAAAATGTGTCAGTGCTGCAATACTAGGTGATACTAGATAATGTGTCGAACTAGTAACACACATACACACAGCCATTGCTTTCTACAACAGTCGAGGATGCTTTTTAAAGGAAGTCATTGTATGGTGTTAATGTTATGCATGTGTAGACTTGCCCTGTGCTTGATAAGACGGTTCATTTAGGTTATGTCTGCCCTCTAGTGGAATGCAATAGGCGGTGCAGAGCCATGGCTTGAAGAGATGGACGTCCCTGAAGTTGTGAGGACGGAACACCACGAGGGAACCGTGCTGAGGGTCCCAACAAGAGGGAACGCACCCGCCAGTGATATGGCAGTTAAGGCAAGTCATGCGTGTTATGTTGGTGTGTGGAGCGTGTGCAGTTACTCATGAACACATGCTAAAGTTGACTACAAAGAGGAACATAAAATCATCTTTTGGAAATTAATCGTAATGACACCAATTTTCTTTGTGAATGAATAATGTATCATAAATAAATAAATATGTTGTTCCTTAAAATGCAGGGGTCATAAGTATTGGAACCCCTATGTTAAATTCCCATTAAGGCAGGCAGAGTTTTATTTTTAAAGGCCAGTTGTTTCATGGATCCAGGATACTCTGCATCCTGATTATGTTATGTTATGTATCCTGGTTACCCTTCACCATCCCTAGAGATTGGCATGGTGTTTTTTTTTTTCAGTTAGCCTATTAGCTGGTTTCATTCTCACTGAGCTCTGAAACGTCCACCTTGTTAATCCCAGTTTAGGGATTTTCATCCAGATAGAGAGAGCCTCTCATTTATGTCAACCCTCTCGTACATTCTAAAGCCACCGATTCCTCGCACCAAACACACACACTGACCAGTGCTTCCTCTTTTTTGTACTGTGAGAGCCTCGCAGACCTAAGACACACACACACACACACACACACATACACACATACACTCAGGAGTAGCGAGCTCAACTGTGATCATATGAGCCCTGTGAACACTAGAGTGGACACAAAGGACACTGGTTAGGTCTTCAGGCTTGTACAAACTGAAGGTTGCCGGTTCGATCCCCAATCAGTAGGAAAAATGTGGGTGGAGGAGTGATTGAGCACTGCTCTCCCATGCCCACATCCACGGCTAAAGTGCCATTGAGCAAGATACCTAACTCCTCACACACACACACACACACACACACACTTGAGCAAGGCACCTAACTCCTCGTTGTTGTGGCCGGCAGCTCACTGCTCCGGGTTAGTGTGTGCTTCGCCTCACTGTGTTCTGTGTATGTTTCACTAATTCACCGAGTATATAGTGTAAATGCGGAGACCAAATTTCCTCCATGCGATCAAGAGTACATACTGTATGCTTCTACTTCTACTTGTTCTATGTGCTGCAGCATCTCCATCTTGGTAGTTTGAAGGCCGTTGTGGAGGGAGTGGAGAGGAAGCTGAGCTTCAGTGCAGAGGATGTGCTAACGAAGGCCACCATGCTGGTTGGGGATAAAGTTCAGTTTAAAATATCCACCAACCCAACGACCAAGGCAGAGAGGGCCGTTACCGTGGAGATCCTGGCCGACACCCTCCAGTGCACAGACACAGAGGAACGACGCACAGTGAGTGATCAGATTACTGATTGATAAAGTTTAGTGTAGAAAAGTATGTGTTATTTTGATATGGCCAAGTCATTCTCCAAGTCAGTATAAAATAATTTGCTTGACGGAGTGCATTCCTTTTTCAGGGTGTGGTTCTTGGTTTGAGCAACTCGTTTGGGTACATCAAGAGCTCTCAGGACCCCAAACTGGTCTTTGACTTCTGTGAGGTCTTGGAAGACAAGAAGCTCTCCAACTCAGAGAGAGTGGAGTTCACCATAGTGCCAGTATGTTGCCTCTTACTTAGCGACAAAAAAAACACAAATTCCATAAATCTTCAAATTATGGCCAGGATTCTATTTATAGCCAGGGGGGTGGTCGATTCGGACAAATAAAGACCGGCCCCCAAATACAACCCGGGGTAATAATTGGCTACCAGTAGGGCTATCAGTCCTGAAGGCCTGTGTTTTGTGCAGCCTAAGTAAATAAAAGACCCCGGCCATAATTTGCGGATTTACGGTATGTCTTTTTGGGAAAATTCAGAATAATCTTACCTGTCGTCTAGATAGCTTTATGTTCAGAAACGTTCATATTCCTCTTGATCTGTCCAGAACACGGTGGCTGGGACTGGCTACCAAGCCATCAGGATCAGACGGCAGAAGATGGTCACTCATGTGCCAACGTTAGAGGCCCCCACTACAGCACACTCAGAGGAAATGTTCACCCCAGTGCCAACATCAGAGGGGTCCACCACAACACAGTCACAGAAGGTACAGTACTCATACCTCATACTGGATCACAGTACCAATCCTCAGTACATTCATGTGGATGCTTGTTTTAGTATCTTTATCTTTAATATATTTTACTATTCTTTTTAGTCATGTTGATTGTTGATTTATTATTCTATCATCCTGTTTGCATTGTAGTGTATGTTGTGTAGCTCCCATTGGCTCAGTCCCTATTTGGAGAATGTTTTTCCTTCTACTTCATAAGGATGAGACTTCTGTCCACAGCAAATCACAAATGGGTTCAAAACCTCAGTTGACCAGAATTGTAAGAATTTTGAAATTATAAACACTGTATATTTGTTGATATTTTGTTGTCTTTTGCATTTCCTGTGCGCAGAAGATTACCTTCCAACCAACAGCCACCAAGGAAAGGATGCAGAAAGACACAGGAATCAATTCTGATGCCCCCAAAACAGGGTAAGTTGTAGGGTCCTCTACATCCAATGCACAATAAATGCATAGGTCTTGTATTTACCAGTAGAACTTGGAGTATTTACAAAAGTTTCATTATGAATAGACATGACAATTGATTTGTTTTTGCTACAGAAAGCGTGTCCAAATTCTACCCGGCCCAGTGAGTTCAGTAAAACCTGCAAAGAGAGAGAATAGAGAGGACGCCAACACAAACTCAACAGAAGCTTCTGGAAGGAGAAGCAGCATCCACCCAAACTGTGACCAAAATGGCAACCAAAGTGGGAACAGAATCCAGGATGAGGGTGGTAGGAGCGATCATCCTCTGGGTAACCGTAGTGCAAGCAGAGACAGGAGACTTGTAGAAGTAAATAAAGACAAAGGCAAAGGAGAGAGAAATCGCAGCAGGAGCAGTGACCGGGTTAGAGACCAAGGCAGAGATCTGGGTCACCAGAGCAGCTCCAGCAGAGAGAGGAGGCCTGGAAGAAGCAAGGAGAGGTGGAATAGAAGCAGGAGCCACAGCAGAGAGCGCTCCCGCAGGAGTCGCAGCAGGAGCAGAGAGCGCTCCCGCGAGAGTCGCAGTCACAGTCACAGCAGCAGAAGTAGAAGCAGAAGTAGAAGCCGGGAAAGAGCTGGCAAGATTGATCGATTTGAGCGGCACAGTAGAACAATGGAGAGGAGGAGTAGAGCATTTAGGAGCAGGGAGAGGAGCAGGAGAGATAGAAGGAGTCGCAGCAGGAGCAGAGACCATTCCCCCAGGAAGAGACATGGCAGTAGCAAGGAGAGGAGCAGGGACAGGGGCAGAGACCAGGATATGAAGAGCAACCAGAGGAGGAACTGTAGTTCAGAGCGTGGAGATGAGAAGCGCAAGAGACAAAGCAGCAGCAGTGGTGGTGAGGGTTCCCCCAGGAAACGCAAGCGGCGCAGCAGTCCCAGTCTAGAGACTGTGACCACAAAGGGTCGTAAGGACCTGTCCAGTGTCAAGGCCTCTGCCACTACCACCTGCAGATCACCCAAATCTGATGCAGGTGAGGATGAGGAGGATGAGGATTTGGCCAGGAAGAAGATGGAGCTGGAACAGTTGGACGCTTTGATTGCTGAAAAGCTGGCTGAACATGCTGCCTTGGAACTAGAGATGACATCATCTGTCGTCTTTGATGGGAAGGACACTGTATTACCTTGCCAAACCTCTCTTTCTCCGCAACATCAGAGAGCTACGCCCCCTCTCAGACAAGCCCCCGCTAATGACCTCTATGACCAGATGGACGAGGAGTATAAGAAACAGCTAAAGGAAGTACGTCTGGGTAGGGCCAAAGACGCACAAAGAGATGTCTTGCGCCATTATGACCGCGCTGCGAGGTTCAGGAAAGATTTATGTGCTGGTGTGGAACCAGTGCTGTGTGTAGAAGTGCAGTTCCTGAGACAGCCTGAGGAGGGCAGCAAGGAGCGCTGTGTTCACGATGAGCACCATAGGGAGCGGAACAAGAGCATAGAGCCATATAATCAGAAGAGAGAAGACCAAACACCAATCCTGGGCCAGCATGAACAGAAGATCTCTGATATGCATGGGCATTCAGATGAGGGTAGGCCTTTTCCAAAAGGAGCAACTCTTGGCAAATCTATTGATGTAGTGGAGACCGGACGTCTTCAGTCTCGACATGGTACGTTCTTCCACCTTTAGTCAGACAAATGTACTGCTCTAACAGTCAGTCAGGATTCTTTAGTAACGGTTGCAATCCTAGCTCTTAGTTGAATTCTTTAGTAATGGTTGCAATCCTAACTCTTAGTTGAGTGTTAGTTTACTGTTACTGTATCTATATATGTTTTTTCTCAAGTGCGTTTGCACTACAGTTGTATGTTTGTGAATTGCTGATCTAACGGCGTTCCCTAGCGCACCACCTGATAAAGAATCCGAAAAGGGAAATTACAAAATATGCTCGAAAAGTTAAAACAATTAATGTAGGGAAAGAGAGACTTTCATTCATATTTGACCCAAAAGATCAATGAAAGAATTAAACAGAGAGAGTTTATACACATTATCTGTGTCTAGTTATTTTTCATTGACAGGTCAAGGAAATATACAAACACCAAACGTATCAAATAACAATTTAGTATGTCAGAGAGCCACTTAATAACTATACTGAATTACCCGAGCAGTGCTTGACTGAAGTCACAAAGTACTGTGTTTTTTCCCTGTCTTTCAGGTCATGGCACTGACAGAAAAGATAAAACAGTGTGGATTTGTGGTCATGGCCTTGTAGCAGTGGCCAGACGGATAAGCCTGTGGCCAGAGTGTGGCGTTCGGCTGGGTAACCTGAAAGGGCTGTGGAGTGGGACGCAGGGAATGACCTGGAGAGACCTCGTGCCCCACCTGAAGAGACTCAGGAAGAAGTGGCCTCTCCCCGACATACTCATCATCCACCTGGGGGACGACGACATCAACATGACGGACACCGTGGAGCTGCTGATCACTATCAGGGAGGAGCTAACCCGTGTACGCAGCCTGTTCCCCCAGTGCCTGATTGTGTGGTCGGACATCCTACCAACGTTCTTCTGGCAGCAGAGCACGACTCCTGATGTGGAGGTTGATGAGGCAGCAGGTATAATTCATGACATCATCAACTGCAGAGCACATGCTATAGTGACTGAATTAGGGGGAGGAGTCATAACTCATGACAACATTGGCCCCGAATACTATTTCCCCAATGACGTTTACCTTTCAGACGAAGGCATTCAAAGGTTCAACCAAAACCTCCAGCAGTTTGTGGAAAACTGGGAGAAGGAGTTAATCCCAACATCAAAACATAGAAAATCACCTCACCTTATAGAAATCACCTCATATTCCCCAGAGCCCACTAACATCAAGCTAGAACCTGTTGATCCGTTCCACGATTCCCTCTCTCATTCTGTTGACGATTTGGATGTAACTCGAGAAGACTCAGGACACAACACCAGTATCTCCCTCCAACAGTCCCAGAAGGATGTGAACTCCATAAAGAATGCATCTCGGACCCAAAGCCCTCCAGACACCTCCACTGCTCCTGCGGTTGCATCCACCTCTTCTCCTGCGGTGTCATCCAGCTCACCTCCTGCGGTGTCATCCAGTGCACCTCCTGTGGTTTCATCCTCGGGAACACCCAGACCAGAAGAGAGTGTTGGTCGGCCTGTGAATCATGCAGATGCGGATTTGGACATGACTCCAGAAGACTCAGGATACAGCATCATCTCCCTCCAACAGTCCCAGAAGGATGTGAACTGCACAGAGAGCACAGCTCAGCCCCATAGCTCTGTATCCACCTCAACGCAAAAACACATGAAATCTAAGACATATAAAACAATCTGGATGTGTGGATATGCTATTTCAGGTTTGGCAAAAAGGATAGCAGCAGCGCAAAAACAGGTCAGTAAACTGGGTACTGATGGCCCTAATATTGGGGTCCACCACGTGGGAGGTCCTGGAATGACCTGCACTGATGTTGTGGTCCAAATGCGGAAGGCCAAAGGCAAACAGCCTCATCCAGACCTGCTCATCATCCATCTTGGCAATAACATCAAGACAACAAAAAAGGAACAGTTGCTGAACACAGTAAAGGGACTCTTGACTGCCATACACAGCATCTTTCCCCAGTGTCAGATTGTGTGGTCTGACATGCTGCTATTGCGCTTCAGCAAACAAAACATGACTCCTAGTAACAAGGCTGATGAGGCAGCAGACAGAATCCACCAAGTGATGAATCGTGCAGCACATGCTGTAGTTAAGGACCTGGGAGGAAGAGTCATCACCCATGACAACATTGGCCCTGAACTCTATCGCCCCGGTGATGATGAAATGGTCATCTCAGACCAAGGCATTAGAAGGTTCAACCTGAATATTCAGCAGTTTGTGGATGAGTGGAAGAGGCAGGTCCACTTTGTGGCGGAGCACAAAGAAACTATTCTGAAATCCCCAGCGCCCACGATCAACAGTAACCTAGAACCTACTAATCAGTTCCAGGAGTCCCTCTCTCATTCTGTTGACAATTTGGATATAACTCGAGAAGACTCAGGACACAACACCAGTATCTCCCTCCAACAGTCCCAGAAGGATGTGAACTCCCCAAAGAACGCATCTCGGCCCAAAGGCCCTCCAGACACCTCCGCTGCTCCTGCAGTTTCATCGAGCTTATATCCTGCAGAGGGTGATTCCATTGATGTGACTCCACTAGACAAAGCCACCATTCCCTCACAACAGAAGTTAAACCAGAAGGTAAAGATTTCTCCGACTTGTTCATCGAAATGTTGTTCCATATTGGGCTCATTCGATCTATGGAATAATCAGGTAATAATGTTTGCAGTGAGCATATTGTTGACATAGCCAACACTTACAGCGGCGGTATCATCACTAATTTTTACAAAATGTAATACAACGGTAAGATATGGTGTATGATATACACAGCTGTTCTAACAACAGCAAAGAGCCCTATAGTTACCAACTGCCCAAAATGGGAAGGGAAGGAGAATACACTGAGGAATTGAGCCGGTGCAGGGGAGACTCGTGGCTAGATTGGATGAATAGGCTAAACCTTTCGCCAACTCCTCACAGCCAAGTTTATTCCCTCCATTATTATATTACTATTATTAATCCTCATACTCGGAGACATCAGCAGTAGAGTAGTAGTAGCCTGATGCAGTAACGTTAGCCTGCCGGAGATTATCTATGAGCATTTGCATAGATAAGCATTGCTAGGTAGGCAACGTTACCCTGCCGGAGATTACTTACAGGGCTGATAAACAGGACATTTTCTGTGCCTGAAATGATCAAATATATTCAAAGAGAATATAGAGAATAGTCTTTCTTGACATCGTACATGGCCGAGCTCAAGCCTGAATTCAGGCCCCACGCCTGAACTCTATCAGGCCTGTTACTAATGAGCATTTGCATAGATAAGCATGGCTAGGTAGGCAACGTTAGCCTGCCGGAGATTTATTCAATTAATACCTCTGCCACCACGGCAATTTAGACAATTCTGTGGGCGAAACAAATAGAAGTTCGCTGACCTTGACTCAAGCGACTTGAACGGCTTCAGCTCCTACAACGTGTGTGGATGTATGAACAGGCAGACAGTCAGGCTATAAATATTGATATTGGGTCTTTTAGATATGAATCCATAACGATCCATCTTATCTTCTCTTGATATTCACGAGATGAAGCTATTAGGCTACTGTGCTCGGCTCAGTTCAATTCAAATGTACGCGCTGCAGTCAAATGTCATGTCAACAATATGGTCGCTGCGGTGTTTGCAAATGAACCCTATTAGTAATAGGACCAATCCCAATTGTATCCCTTGCCCTTACTTTGTAGCCATCGACCCCTATACATGTGCATGCTGTAGCCATCTATCCCCAGACATTTGCATGTTCAAGGCTAGGGTTTTTTCGTTCAGCGATTTTCAGTGTATGCATGGTGAGGCCATACTGAGTTGTACACATTGACTGCACATCTGTGTACTAGTTTTGAAGTAAGGGCTACAAATAAATATATTTTCCATTCGGGATTCATAAGGAAAGGGCTATCAAATTCCATCGCATCAGTTCTGGTGGAAGCCATTTATGAGATGAGGTGTCAGGTTATTGAAAGTTTGTGTGATTTCAGCCACTGTTCCTTGTAACTCAATTTCTAGGGGGGGCATGGTGTTTAGTTTGATAGGGTCAAAATAGTCCGTGAGCCAGAGGGGTTGGTCGTTACCGAAAAAGTGGCAAAGGCTACCATACCTTTTCTGAAAGCCTGGGATCTCAGCTTTTCAATGATGTATGATGGCCATCTGACAAAAGTAGCTGTTTTGAGTTATGATGCATAATGTAAACTAAGGTTGAAGAAATAATGCGTATAAATCAAGCAGAACACTGAAATATTTTATTTTGTTATGTTTGGTATCATTTTAAAGGGGAGACTCTGAGCTTTCATTTAAATCCTTTTGTGAACATTTTGGATAAGTACAGCCAACCCTGGAGCTCTTCAAACCTTTAATCACACACATTTTCCTGCCATTTCCCTGCCATCTTTTGTCTTTTAATCCTGTGGCACCTGGGAGCATCAGAGAAACAAAATTCAAACACTGAAATACTGGCATGACCCTATGGATTCAGAAAATGTATCATTTACCCATATTATCTGATTTGGAGGGGATGATTTTCCGTCTTATATCAGACATGGCGTTTTTTCAAAGACATAAACAGTAGTGTACTATTACCCTTAAGGTTAATTTGTTGATATGTCGAGTTGAAAGTCTGAGGTAAATATATTTGAAATAATAATTATTGATACAGATCATTTTGAAAAAGTTGTTATACAGTGCAACACACTGACATGAGGAGTGACACAGTCCCTCTTGCATGAGCAGGACAGAAACTCAAGTACTGCTTCGGGACCAATGGAGACATTGAACCAGTCTATGGAGAGCTGTAAGTCACCATCTTGGTCCAATCTAGACCACCCATGCTCAACTGGGGAAGGAACTTCAGGGTTGTTCTCGAGGCATCTTCTCCAGATAGCACCTTGATAGTTAGCTCTGAGACCGTGCTTCCTGAGAGAATCCGAGCATGGAGTTAACTGCCAGGATTCTACGCCTTTCTTTGCACAAAAAAAGTGCATACTTCATTTCATTGATGTTGGTGATTCTGGAATTGGAGCTGTACATTTGACATGTGAACTCCTTTAAGGCTGCATACAACTCAGGTGTCATTGCCCAGTCTGCCCCAACCTTCTGAAAGGTCTCACAGAAGTTTTCATTCTTCTGAAAAAGTTTTAGGGCTGACACTTTACCATGGCCTGCAAATGCACTTACAGTATCGCAGCCTGTGTATACGTGTATTTTCTTGCCTGAGAACAAGGCATTCATTTTTTTATGTAAATTCAAAGAAAGTGGGGACCTGGTATAAATGATATGTGGTGGATACGTATTAAGGACCTTTTTAACTATCTAAAAATGCTGAGAATGCTGAATAACAACTTTTTCAAAATGATCTGTATCAATAATTATTATCTAAAATATATTTACCTCAGACTTTCAACTCCACTTATCAACAAATTAGCCAAGGGTAATAGTACACTACTGTTTATGTCTTTGAAAAAACGCCATCTCTGATACAAGACTGTAAATCACCCCCTCCAAATCAGATAATATGGGTAAATTATACATTTCCTGAATCCTTAGGGTCATGCCAGTATTTCAGTGTTTGGATTTTGTTTCTCTGATGCTCCCAGGTGCCACAGGATTAAAAGACAAAAAATGGCAGGGAAATGGTAGGGAAATGTGTGTGATTAAAGGTTTGAAGAGCTCCAGGGTTGGCTGTACTTATCCAAAATGTTCACAAAAGGATTTAAATGAAAGCTCAGAGTCTCCCCTTTAAAATGATACCAAACATAACAAAATAAAATATTCCAGTGTTCTGCTTGATTTATACACATTATTTCTTTAACCTTAGTTTACATTATGTGTCATAACTCAAAACAGCTACTCTTGTCAGATGGCCATCATACATCATTGAAAAGCTGAGATCCCAGGCTTTCAGAAAAGGTATGGTAGCCTTTGCCACCTTTTCGGTAACGGTTTCCATAATTTGAGGCCCTGGCTCACGGACTAAAAGTACGGTTGTCTCCATCAATGTGGTTCACCCTGTAGCACGGGGGGCAATAGGACCCTGGGAGACTTGTGCTGTATAACGACCCGGTGCCAAAGGTGACTTCCTGGAACCAACTATATTTACATTTGCCAGGTTGTCTGCAGGGTTACAAAAGTATTACAAAGTAGTAAATCAACTTAGCAAAATGTAAGGCCATTAAAGGTATTAAAATGTGGTCGTGATTTAGCCGGAGATGGCAGTTCAATGAATTTCACTGCAGGCTTTCTGTATCCTGACTTACATTTATTAATTTAGAGTAGGATTTCCTACTGCATCTGTCAATACTAGGAGTGCTGCTGTATGTACTAGTCAAAATGTGGTAGAAGGAGAATGTGGTAGAACACAGAGGAGGAGGTGAGGAGTACTAGGAGAAGAGGTCCTTGGAAGAGTTGGGCCTTCAGAAGTGTTTTGAAGACGAAGCAGGATGCCCCTGATATAACATCCTGGCAGATCATTCCACAATCGGGAATCGGAAAGATGGTCTGTTTGCTGTGGGTGAAGAGGCGTCAGTGCCAATCCTTGGAGGAGCGCAGCGGCTCATTGACGACATAAGCCTTGATGAGAGCGTCAGTCTGATTACTAATGAAGCAAGATGTCAGCAGTAAGGTTGATAAGATGGTGGAAGAGGCGGATGGTTGAGTAGTTTTGAAGGCGGAGGAGGGTTGAGTAGTTTTGAAGGCGGAGGGTTGAGTAGTTTTGAAGGCGGAGGGTTGAGTAGTTTTGAAGGTGGAGGAGGGTTGAGTAGTTTTGAAGGTGGAGGAGGGTTGAGTAGTTTTGAAGGTGGAGGATCAAGTAGTTTTCGGGTGTCAGTGGCCCTGCAGATCTCATTGTTAAAAGCCTTCTTTGCAGCAGTGATGCTGGATGACAAAGGGGACAGCTGGAGAAATCGCTGTAGTAGTTTTGTGCCATCTCCCCTCGGCAGCTCTGAGGCCTGTACAGTGTTGCGAGGGTATCGTTCAATCATAGATGTGACTGCATAGGTTGAATGGGTCTGGTGGATAGAGCTCTGAGGCCTGCACAGTGTTGCGAGGGTATCGTTCAATCATAGATGTGACTGCATAGGCGAGGGTATCGTTCAATCATAGATGTGACTGCATAGGCGAGGGTATCGTTCAATCATAGATGTGACTGCATAGGCGAGGGTATCGTTCAGTCATAGATGTGACTGCATAGGTTGAATGGGTCTGGTGGATAGAGCTCTGAGGCCTGCACAGTGTTGCGAGGGTATCGTTCAATCATAGATGTGTACAGTGTTGCGAGGGTATCGTTCAATCATAGATGTGACTGCATAGGCGAGGGTATCGTTCAATCATAGATGTGACTGCATAGGTTGAATGGGTCGAGGGTATCGTTCAATCATAGATGTGACTGCATAGGTTGAATGGGTCGAGGGTATCGTTCAATCATAGATGTGACCGCATAGGTTGAATGGGTCGAGGGTATCGTTCAATCATAGATGTGACTGCATAGGTTGAATGGCTCTGGTGGATAGAGCAGACCCATTCTTCCCATCTTCATCAACGTTTTCTGGAAGTGGAAAAAAAAACATGCATAAAAATGGCAGTTGAATCCAAGACGCACTGCTGTGGACTAGTCACCTAATTTCAATAAACTACTCCACTGTCTGTGTGAGTGGCTTAAGGCAAACAGGGAAATGTCAATGGCAAAATCTCATTGCATCTGTTTACAGAAAAGCCCTGATATGATGATGTATCGGTTTCTTGAAAGGTTTTGGGATTTCGTATCTTTTGTAACTTTCATATCTTTTGGGTTAAGAAAAAAAGCAATGGGATTGGTCCTTTGTGTGGGTGTAGCTGCAAAATTGTAATGAGCTGTATTGAACAATATGTGATGGTATGGTATTGTTTTGCATCGTATTGTGTTGTATTTCTGTTAATTGTGTTGTGTTCCTGTTTCTGTTATTTTGGGGGTAGTATAATATGGCTGTCTCTTGGACCCCTAAAGGACTTACACCCTAAACCCTTAACTCCTCATTCGTGTCCGGTGGAGCGTGACCTGTGTTGTAACGGCATCTTCTGTTATATTCACAACGTGCTGATTCACTAGGTGCAACACCCAACCGGGTCCGTGTAGACAGGTGGGCTACGCTAATTACATTAGCGATAGCGGCCGCCACAGCACACTTAGCTCCCTCGGAAATAAATTGGCTGGCTAAAGAGCCTTCAGTGCATAAACTGAATTCCTGTGGGCAAAATCTGCTGAAATGTCAACTTGCAGAAAGTAGGCCCCAGCCGTGGCGCAACTGGCTGGGGCACCTGCACCGCACGCCGGCGACCCGGGTTCGATTCCCGCCCCGTGGTCCTTTCCGGATCCCACCCCAGCTCTCTCTCCCACTCGCTTCCTGTCATTCTCTCTACTGTCCTGTCCAATTAAAGGCATAAAAAGCCCAAAAAAATAACTTTAAAAAAAAAAACTTGCAGAAAGTGCACATAGAGCACTCAAACGGCACATAAAGACCTCAAAAGGGTGTTCTAAAGGCCTCAAAAGTGCACATAAAGACCTCAAAAGGGTGTTCTAAAGGCCTCAAAAGTGCACATAAAGACCTCAAAAGGGTGTTCTAAAGGCCTCAAAAGTGCACATGAAGACCTCAAAAGGGTGTTCTAAAGGCCTCAAAAGTGCACATGAAGACCTTAAAAAAAGGTCCCTAAAGGCCTCAAAAGGCCTGATGAGACTCTTTCCGAAAAAGGCTCTCATTCAGTGGTGTGGATGTATTTTGGATTCAAACAAAAATACATATAAAAATGCGCTTCATAAATCAATTTGACTTGACTTGACGAGGGTCAGTCTTGTGTGATTTGCAAGGTAGCCTATGCTTTTCCCTTGTTGCTGCACTGCCCCAAGCAATATGGTGAAGTCCTAAAGAGGCAAGAGGTCCTAAAGTTGTTCAACAACGCAGACATCTATTAGGCTACGGACACCTTGAACAACGAGAGCGCAGACCTCCGCGGCTCCTGGATCCAGACCCATGATCCAAATCACTCCCAAAATGTTATCGTTTGGTCCTTGGGTCATTTCAGACGTTTATCTTGCTAACAAACAGACAAACAAAGCCACAACAACACAACCTCCTTGGCGGAGGTAATATTAAAGAGACCCTATGCAACTTTTTCATAGTCATAAAATCGCTCAGAAATCGTTGTTTTGCTTGACTGGCCAGTTTCATCGAAAACAGTAATATTTCCCCCCGCCCCCAGTGTCCCTATCCGCTATTGCAACCTTGCAGTTTGTTCAGGAGACGATCGTTCCCTGTTTACATCTGGAACGGTGAGACGCATAAAGAACAAGAAGGACCACGCTTGCAATTTATATATTTATATATAGCCTATATATGTATAAATATACACGCTAAAGCTGTAGGGGAAGCTCTGCAGAGAAATATGCAAGCATAAAATGAGTGAAAATGAAAAACGAAACCGAAACTTAAGATGAAATCGCCAATCCTGCATCGTTCCTCTTTAAGGAAATAACAGAGACAATTGCTTACCATCTAGCAAAAGATATGGTTCCAATAAACACTGTAGAAAAATGATGCAGTGATGCACACATTGAACAAATGCTACTCCCCTCCTGCAACTAATTGAAACGTTATTCAACATTCTGCTTCAGTGTCTAAAGAAAAGGGGCATCAATTGGCCATTTCAGTGCAGTATCAAAAATAAATTATTTATTTTGTAGATATTGCACATTGGCTTTAAATGCTGACATTTTATGAATAGCTTAATGTTTCTTGAGCCAACTCCACACACCTGTAAATGACGGTTTCAATGAAGAAAATTGGCCATGCAGTTATGTTTATAGGCTTGTAGTGATGGGCCTGCTGCCAATTAGTTTTGTTTTGTCATGGCTCATGTGTGCAATAAACACTGCACTTGCACTGTGTGAGGGAAAAAAATTCTGGCAGAAAATCGTGATTCATAGTTTTCCCTGAATCGTGCAGGCCTACTCAAAAGTGAACTCAGAGGCTGAAAAGGGCTCATAAAGACCTCGAAAGGGTTCCTAAAGGCCTCTAAAATGCACATGAAGACCTCAAAAGGGTTCCTAAAGGTCTCTAAAGTGCACATGAAGACCTCAAAAGGGTCCATGAAGGCCTCCAAAGTGCACTCTAAGAGCTGAAAAGGGCACATGAAGGGTTCAAAATGTCTTGGAACCTTGGAACCATCTTCAACCCCACGACCCCTTCAAACGCGTCATCAAAACCGCCTTTTTTCATCTCCGTAACATTGCAAGCCTCCGCCCCTTCTGTCCACCACCGCAGCTGAAACACTCATCCATGCCCTCATCACCTCCAGACTGGACTAGAGCACTCATCCATGCCCTCATCACCTCCAGACTGGACTAGAGCACTCATCCATGCCCTCATCACCTCCAGACTGGACTAGAGCACTCATCCATGCCCTCATCACCTCCAGACTGGACTAGAGCACTCATCCATGCCCTCATCACCTCCAGACTGGACTAGAGCACTCATCCATGCCCTCATCACCTCCAGACTGGACTAGAGCACTCATCCATGCCCTCATCACCTCCAGACTGGACTAGAGCACTCATCCATGCCCTCATCACCTCCAGACTGGACTAGAGCACTCATCCATGCCCTCATCACCTCCAGACTGGACTAGAGCACTCATCCATGCCCTCATCACCTCCAGACTGGACTAGAGCACTCATCCATGCCCTCATCACCTCCAGACTGGACTACTGCAACAGCGTTCTTTATGGACTACCAAGCAAAATCACCAACAACCTTCAGCACGTCCATAACTCAGCTGCCCACCCTCTCACCTTCGCCCACCGCCGTGACCACATCACCCCTGTCCTCCACAACCTCCACTGGCTCCCAGTTAAACACAGGAGCAAATTCAAAATACTTCACATACTTACTCCATGTTCCAAATTATTATGCAAATTGGATTTAACATCTATTTTTTTGTTTTTCAATTAAACTCATGGATGCTATGCTATATAGTATCAGGGCTCTTTAGATCTGACAAGGAAATGTATATGTTATCATTGTTAATTACATGGGTGCATCAAAGTTATCATTGCCAACTTTATACTTTATGTGTGCGTCAAAGGAAACCGATGCGCTTGCAAAAAAGGGAAACGGGAAGTGGGAGATGGGATGAATTTGAGGCTTAGGTCATGCTTTGCTTTTAATAAAAGAACTACTTTGTGCTGCAGAGACCAGAGACTGTTTTGCAGGAAGGGGAATCCTCCTTTCTGAGCACTCTCTCCTCTGGGCCAGAGTTGTGATAACAAGATCATTGAAATCAATCTGATAATTAGTTTGCCAGGGTGAGCCCAATCAAAGGAAAACTACTTAAAGGATGTTCCACATTATTAAGCATGCCACAGGTTTCCAGCAATATGGGAAAGAAAAAGGATCTCTGCTGCTGAAAAGCATGAAATTGTGCACTACCTTGGACAAGGTATGAAATCATTCGATATTTCTTGAAAACATACGCCTGATCATGGTACTGTGAAGAAATCTGGGAGGCAGTTCACATCCAAGCAGCAGCTCTGGGAGGCTATTCTGCAAAGACATCACAGCATAAACTCTCCAAGAACTCACAAGTTCAATGGATGCATGAGACTGTAGATGAGACGTTAAACCCGAGGTCCTGACTCGCTGTGGTCATTAAAGACCCCTTGGCACTTATCGCCAAGAGTAGGGGGTTCCTCAGTGTCCTGACTCACTGTGGTCATTAAAGACCCCTTGGCACTTATCGACAAGAGTAGGGGGTTCCTCAGTGTCCTGACTCACTGTGGTCATCAAAGACCCCACGGCACTTATCGCCAAGAGTAGGGGGTTCCCCAGTGTCCTGACTCACTGTGGTCATCAAAGACCCCACGGCACTTATCGCCAAGAGTAGGGGGTTCCCCAGTGTCCTGACTCACTGTGGTCATCAAAGACCCCACGGCACTTATCGCCAATAGTAGGGGGTTCCCCTGTGTCCTGGCTATATTCCTAACCTGGCTTCAATCTGACCCATAGTCAGGCCCCCAGTGTGATTGGTTCAGGTCTCTCAGTTTCATGATGCTGGGCGCAGCTATGGTGTTAAAAGCAGTCGATGAAGAGCATCCGTACACACGTGTTTTTCTCATCCAGGTGAGAGAGAGCAGTGCTGAAAGCAAATGCTATTGTGTCGTCTGTGGACCTGCTTGGCCTATAGGCAAACTGTAGTGGGTCTAATGTAGAGCACCGGGAGGATGTAGTATGATCTTTAACCTACCGCTCCAAGCACTTCATGACAACAGAAGTGAGAGTAATTGAGCGGTAATCATTAAGGCAGCTGACTGTTAATTTTTTGCAGGTAGAACTAACTGAAGCAGGGAGAGATTTAGACTCTGGGTTTTGCGGTTGAGTTCTAAATTGGCCTAAATTACATTAAACGGCTAGATTTAGTTAAGCCAATGGAGGAGAGGTAGTCAAGAGTAGTAGACAGAAAGAGAGCTAGTAGTGTTGTGCAGTTCTTCCATGGCCAGCATTTTCACCGGACCTGTCACCCACTGAGCTCTGGATCACCGTATTCAACAGCGTGTTTCAAGTCCTGCCAATATCCAGCCACTTTGCACAGCCAAGAGGAGTGGACCAACATTCCACAGGCCACAATCAACAACCTGATCAACATGCGAAGGAAATGTGTTGCCCTGCCTGAGGAAAATGGTGGACACACCAGATACTGACTGGCTTTCAGACCCCTCGATACAGTGAAACTGGACATTTTAGAGTGGCCTTCTATTGTGGCCAGCCTAAGGCACACCTATGCAGTAATCATGCCGTGTAATCAGCATCATGATATGCCATGCCTGTGAGGTCATGCGGTGTAATCGGCATCATGATATGCCATGTCTGTGAGGTCATGCGGTGTAATTAGCATCATGATATGCTAATTAGGAGCTTTTCCATCCAACTTCCTAGTGCACATTTGAGCCATTCAATTAAGAAATCCGTTTGCAAACACTTGAAATGCGCATAGTGCGCATAGATATGATTCGCTAGAGGGGGGTAGATTAATTCTCGATGTGCATAAGATATAATGCATGTTAGGTGTGCTAGGTTGTTGGAAGTGTTAGGAGAGGAGGTACCAGGGGGTAACAGGCCTATATTAGAGCACTTGAGTAAGTGGGTGCAGACCTAGCAATCACTTCATGCACAAGCATTAGTGACTTGAATTTGACGCCGGTGGCGAAGGGTAGCCAGTTGGCGCTCAAAGGACAGCACAGTAACGTTCCCTTTTTCATTTGTAGGTTCAAAGAGAGGTAGGTAGGTTCACGAGAAAGGGTGTTAGTTTTGATGTTGATGTTGTGACGTATGGTTTGTTTGATTGGGACAACATGTGAAGCCATTTGAGTCCTGTGTACACCACCAGGTTCAGCCCGATCGAGTGCTGTGTACACCAGCTGGTTGGGCCTGATCGTCAAAAGAGAAGCGGCACCGAGACTTGCTTGTGGCAAGGCAGTGAGATGCTGACATATCCGTATCCAAACAACGATAAGTTAAATGATCACTCAGTGCAGACTCAAACCAGGAGTCCTTTTTGCCTGTAGTGGCCATGTTTGAGAGTATGGATTGCAGGATGGGGCAGAAATGTGGCAGATTTTAAAGCTTCTGTCAACCAAGCCGCTTCGGTGGAGACGCCATTGTTGAAGCTAGACTGGTTAGGATCAAAAATGTAATGCTGTGAGAGAGGAATGGGGGGAGTGAGATGATGCGATAGTTCTCCTCCTGTGTGGGAACAAGGGGAGGAGTGAGATGATGCGATAGTTCTCCTGTGTGGGAACAAGAGGAGTGAGATGGTGCGATAGTTCTGTGGGAACAAGAGGAGTGAGATGGTGCGATAGTTCTGCACCTGTGTGGGAACAAGAGGAGTGAGATGGAGCGATAGTTCTCCACCTGTGTAGGAACAAGAGGAGTGAGATAGTGCGATAGTTCTACACCTGTGTAGGAACAAGAGGAGTGAGATGGTGCGATAGTTCTCCACTTGTGTGGGAACAAGAGAAAGCCTCTTAAGCAGCGGAAATGTGCCCGAATATTTTCAATAATTTGGAGGAGTTTACATGTAGTTGTTCTGGTGTGATGGTAGGAAATATGGCGTTGGAGGAGGTTGGTAGGAATAAGGTCCAGTGAACGTGTAGTAGGGTAGCTACATGTTAGGAGTTTAGACACCTCTCTCTCAGAGGGGTGAAAGAGTGAAACGATGCACCGTAGTCCAGGGACGCCTGGTCGTATGCAGTCGGATTGCTGCATGTAGGTTTGTTTTTTTGCTTTTACTGGGGGCTGTGGACCCATTGTAGGTCAACGAAACGTATGAGGGACAAGAAGTCCATGAGTTTGGATTATGTGAGTGGATGTCCAGTTCACCGAGGACAAACATGGGACAGGCCTGCTCAGGGATGGAGGAGAGCAGGGTGTCCAGTGTCTCAACAAGGAGATCATCCTATTGTCCTGGTAGACGGTAAATCATCCAGTTGTCCTGGTAGACGGTAAATGACAATTACATACATTTTGACTGGGGCGGTCACAATGATAGTATGATATTTGATATTCTTCATCTTTGAAAGTGCTAGGCCAATCTTACAACTGATCAGAAGGAGAAAATAGGCAGCATAAACTGCTTATAAAAACTTGTAAACACTAATAAAGTGCTTATACACACTTATAGACTATTTATGAACATTTATTTATAAACTGCTTATGAACACTAATAAACTGCTTATGAACACTTGTAAATGGCTTACTAACTTATAGAACACTTGTCTGCAAAGCGTAGCCTTTTTGCATCATGATATTTGATGTAGGCATATTTGGTTGATGGTAAGTAGTTCTATCTGCTTGATGGTATTTGAAATAGTCCTATTTGCTTGATGGTATTTGAAGTAGTCCTATTTGCTTGATGGTATTTGAAGTAGTCCTATTTGCTTGATGGTATTTGAAGTAGTCCTATTTGCTTGATGGTATTTGAAGTAGTCCTATTTGCCTGATGGCATTTGAAATAGTCCTATTTGCCTGATGGCATTTGAAGTAGTCCTATTTGCTTGAAGGCATTTGAAGTAGTCCTATTTGCCTGATGGCATTTTAAATAGTCCTATTTGCCTGATGGTATTTGCAGTCCTATTTGCCTGATGGTATTTGAAATAGTCCTATTTGCTTGATGGTATTTGAAATAGTCCTATTTGCCTGATGGTATTTGTAGTCCTATTTGCCTGATGGTATTTGTAGTCCTATTTGCCTGATGGTATTTGAAGTAGAACAGAAGGGCCGCTGCTACAGCGTAGCCTTTACTGTTGTAGTGTTGATGTCATTTTCAGATAGCATACCATGAGCTACTAATGTAATTATTGTGCTGGTCCTAGTAATATTACGATACCTATTTAAAATTGTAATCTGCTTTTGATGATTTCTTTGTTGAATTCCCCCCTCCACTTCAGTTGAACAGGGATTAAAGTTTTCCGGCACCGTGCCGGAATTCCGGCGTGCGGCCATTGACTGCGTTCATTTTTTTAAATATTATTTATTTTTTAACGCCATTGAAAAACACGCAGCATTCGTTAAGCTGAATTTCCTTTCCCTGCTCTCCCTCTCTGTCCCTCACACACACACACACTCAGACATAGACTCCCCTTCGTGCACACCGCGTCTGTCTCCATAACGAGATCATCCCTGGAAGCGCGGTCGCACTAATGCACCTGACGCTGCGGGTGGAAGCATAAGTTCTTCCGCAAATTTTGTAGACTATGCGTGCAACTTTACCAAACCGTATAGAAGTAAACGAATTCTCCTTGGCCCTCTCTCTTGCGCACTCAATGAACACCCGCCCCTCGACATGCACATTTAATCCAAACAAAACATTCACAATCGTGAACGCAATGACGCACAGAAGACGACTAGCTGAATTATTGTTAAATACGGTTAGCATCATTAGTAGGCTATGCTGCACACACATCTGATTAAAACTCTGCATTCAAGTTGACTGACCATCTCAATCTCAATGTTTTTCAACTCCAAGATTTAAAGGGCCTGTCCCAAGGAGAAAAAGTATGAGCTTACCTTGAAACTTAAACACCCGTGGGGACACTGAACAGTCCAACCAGCTAGAGTATGATAAACTAGCCAACTATGCTACTTTGTTTACAATATTTCGAGGCTTCAATCAAACAGCTGAATTTAAGAGGTGGAGTTGAAATATGAATAGCAGGCTATACGCTGCATAAAGTTTGCTGTTATGAATATCAGAAATGTCAGTATACAGAATGTATATAAATAATTACACGTGTGTGTGTGTGTGTGTGTGTGTGTGTGTGTGTGTGTGTGTGTGTGTGTGTGTGTGTGTGTGTGTGTGTGTGTGTGCTTTACATCTTGTTAAAAAAATCATTAAATAAATACATTCACATTATGTGAAAGCAAAGTGTCAGACATGAGGCGAGCACCACATATTGCCTTCTAATCTGTGGGAAACACCGTTATTACTCTTTAGAAAGAGAATCATTGTCTTTTTTTGAATGCCTTAACTTAAATGGTTGCAACTAAATCTTATTCTTCAAATGCCTGCCTTCCAATTTCACATACCCTGACAACATGACACCTTATGATTGTAGGTCAATTTGTAACCTGTCAAAGACAAAGATTTGCAGCAAAACTTAATATAAAAAGAAATCCTAAATGCTACATGTAGCATATTGTAGTGTGTTGGACTACTATTGCCACCTATTGGCCTTTTTTTGGGGTCCAACATCACAAACAAGGCCTGTGTCGTGTGCAAACACTCCAAAAAGTAAACCGGTTTCCAATCGATCGACCAACATAGTGTCGTATAGAGTCGCATGCACAAGTCTAAAAAAGTTCAGGCTCAGGATTTTTTTTTGCTTTAATCCCTGGTTGAAGCCCATTGGATCAGAGGCGACGGTGAAAAAGGAAGTGGTGGAGGATGTCTGCAGTGATCTCTTTGAGGGAACAGTACTTCGACTCCCAGCTAAGGACAAGGAGGGGGTCAACAATATGGTGTTTAATAGGAACAAGGCAAGTAGCACATCAGGAACTATGCTAAGTATTATTGAGACAAAACATGTCCACCAATGTGCTCAGTACCAGTTTGCTAACCCCTGCCCCATGATTAAAATGGAGCCTGATTAAATATTTTCCAAAGGTCACAAGTCGAAGCTAAATGGACGAGATCAGAGAAGCTGTCGAGCCATTTTAAAAAATAAAATAAAATTGAGTACATTCTCTGTGATTAACTTAGATTAATTTGGCAGATTAGTGAATAAGTGGCCAAACCAACATAGACTTTTAGAATAGAATAGAATATATACTTTTTTGATCCCGTGAGGGAAATTCAGTTCTCTGCATTTAACCCAATTTAACCGAATTAGTGAACACACAGCACACAGTGAACACACAGTGAGGTGAATCACACAACCCAGAGCAGTGAGCTGCCTGCCCAACCAGCGGCGCTCGGGGAGCAGTGAGGGGTTAGGTGCCTTGCTCAAGGGCACTTCAGCCGTGGTGGACTGGTCGGAGATCGAACCGGCAACCCTCCGGTTACAAGCCCGATGCGCTAACCAGTACACCACGGCTGCCCGGTGGTGGCTCTAAAGCTCTAAGCCTAGAGTCGCAATATTTATATTGTACTTTGCCTTTGTAAATAGCCTACCACTCATGGCTGTGGAGGCCAAGGACTAACGGACAGAAACCAACAGAGCTACTGAACTATCTACTGATGCAGTACTGTAGGCCTAACGGACAGAAACCAACAGAGCTATTGAACTATCTACTGATACAGTACTGTAGGCCTAAGGTTCACCATCTTACACCCACTGTTGTGCAGCAGGCTACCCTAGCACTGAGCAAATGCAGTTGATTTAGTAAGGGAGTTCGTCAGTTAGTTAGGTGGTCATGTGTACAATCGAATGCGATTAATCAGCACAATTTTTTAGAACACATTATTTTTTCAGTAATTAATTCATCGAAATGAATGTGTTATTTTGACAGCCATGGTAAATAATTACTGAATTATTAAAGTTTTATGGTTTTTGTTGACATCCTTAATGTATACTGTTATAATATTGTACTGCAGGAGCTTCTGCTGGGGAGTTTGCAGACGTCTGTGGAGGGAGTGGAGAAGAAGCTGAGCTTCAGTGCAGACGATGTGCTAACGAGGGCCACCATGCTGGTTGGGAATAAAGTTCAGTTTAAAATATCCACCAACCCAACGACCAAGGCAGAGAGGGCCGTTACCGTGGAGATCCTGGCCGACACCCTCCAACGCCATACAGTGAGTGTGGTGTGTGTGTGTGTGTGTGTGTGTGTGTGTGTGTGTGTGTGTGTGTGTGTGTGTGTGTGTGTGTGTGTGTGTGTGTGTGTGTGTGTGTGTGTGTGTGTGTGTGTGTGTGATTTGAGGAGCCCAGATCAAAGTGTGACATGGCCCTCTTACTCCATAAATCCCGCCGATGGGATTGTGTCGGCGCTCCTCCCACTTCCCTCGAAACGTGGAATGCGTTGTGTTCGTTTGATCAGGGATGTGATGGGTAAAAAGGGCAGGAACAGATGCTTTGTGTTCATTTGATCAAGGATGTGATGAGTAAAGGGCAGAAATAGATGTTATGGTGCGCAAACTATGCACAGCCATCTATCTATGCTGTGGTACGCATCTGTCAGGTAAATATTCCAAATAGTAAGACACAAGAACCACAACACGTAGTATCGTTTTTATCAACAACTCTGGCCGAGAGGAGAAAGTGCTCAGAAAGGAGAATTCCCCTCTCTGCAAAACAGTCTCTGGTCTCTTCAGCTCAAAGAAGTTCCTTTTATTCACAGCAAAGCATGACCTTGGCCTGAACTTGCATGATCTTGGCCTGAACTTGATCCTGCCTCCCACTTCCAGTTTCCTGTTTTTGCAAGCCAATAGGTTTCCTTTGACGCACACATATGCAGTTGACTGATAACTTCTGTACATTTCTCTGCCAGCATCCCCCATCGTTTATCCAATTGTAGGCCCATGCAGTGGTCAGCTAGAAGGACATAGTAATTTCATTGGTCAATATTAGCCTACATTGATATGGGCAACTTCATGCAGCCATGAACATGATAAAAGTTACATTAGTTTGTTGAGTGTGTGTGACTTTAAACTTGCATGCTTTGCATTAGGTTGTTACGGAAGCCCTGAACCGCAAGTGAAGAATATATTTTTTGAGATGTTATCTTGTTATTTCGAGATCATATCTCGTTATTTCAAGATAATATCTCATTATTTTGAGATAATACTCATATGTAAAAATAATTTAAAAAAAATTCCTTCAGATATATTCTCGTTACTATCTCGTATTTTCTTACACCTATGTAAAAAAAATGTTTTTTTTACGGACAGATATTATCCCGTTATTTCGAGATACTAAGTCGTTACTTCAAGATATTATCTCGTTATTTCGAGATACTAAGTTGTTATTTCGAGATATTATCTCGTTATTTCAAGATGTTACTGTTATCTCGAAATAACAAGATAATGTGGGCATAATTAGATATTATCTCGAAATAACGAGTTCGGTTCAGGGCTTCCGTAGGTTGGTGAGTATGTGTGACTTTAAACTGTAAGTGTTATGTGGTTTGATGGCTATAGTATTGTAACTCAATACTGGAGCAATTTTGATTATTTTGTCTCTGGTAAAAAAAAATGGACCCAGAAAGAATCCTGAAGTTTCGCTTTAGGGGGTGCTTTTTTATCTGCTTTCAGGGAGTTGTTGTTGGCCTTAGTAAACTCCATGAGTTTGGATACATCAAGTACCCACAGGACGATGAACTGTACTTTAAATTCTGTGAGGTGATGGAGGAGAAGATTCTCTCTGTCTCAGAGAAGGTGGAGTTCACTGTTGTGCCGGTAAGTGTATGAGAGTGGAAGTGGCTTTACTTTTGGGATGTAACCTTGCTGCACCCCAGTGGGTGTCTCCCCAGGTTGGAACAATTTGTACCGGAGATAAACCAGGTCACTCTGACTCTAGCTCATCTTTGTCATCTCTTTCTCCCTAGCAAAGCCCATCTAAAGCTGGCAAACATCAAGCCATCAGGGTCAAGAGATTGACCGAGAGTGTGTTGATCCCTGCTGTAAAGCTAGAGGCTCTGGGGACTGGAGATCAAGAGAAGGTACAGTAGACTGTGAAATGGGTGCTTTACCATGGAGGCAGTTTAGATCAAGAGAAGGTGTGGTACACTGTGAAATGGGTGCTTTACCATGGAGGCAGTTTTTTTTTTTGTTTCTCCCAAGATTACATTTATATTTACATTTATTAATTTAGCAGACACTTTTATCCAAAGCGACTTGCATTCGTCAATTATATGGTTATGAAAATGTGACAGATGCTCCTCATAGTAGCATCTTGACTTGTCAGTCTGAGAGCCCATTGCACACTCTTTCTTTTCTTTTTCTAACAGCTGAAGCACCTCTGAAGGGAGACACAGCCATTTTCCTAACATTGTGTTTATCAATTGTGTAATGGGGCACCCAATGTGGGCATTTGAAAGAAATCTGCAACTTTTACAATTTTACAAATGTGCATGTGGAATCTATAGGAAGCAATCCTTATTCACTGAAGAAGAATTGATCTTAGTCTATATTACACAATTGATAACATTGTGTTTATCAATTGTGTAATGGGGCACCCAATGTGGGCATTTGAAAGAAATCTGCAATTTTTACAATTTTACAAATGTGCATGTGGAATCTATAGGAAGCAATCCTTATTCACTGAAGAAGAATTGATCTTAGTCTGTATTCTAACTGTTCAGTTGAGAATTAATGTTGATGAATTTCTGTTGTTGTCCACCAGCAGCAGGTCAGAAAGAGCAGTAAGAGTCCTGTGGAGGAGAACCAGACACATGGGAGCAGTGCACCCATCACAGGTACACACACACACACACACACACACACACACACACACACACACACACACACACACTCAGTGCAGTTTACACACACACACACACACACACACACACACACACACACACACACACAGAAACACATACAGAAACACACACACACTGAGTGCAGGAATAAGAAGTAGTCTGTTATTGACTAAATGCTAATGCAATGCACTGTGTTTTTCCATATTTCAGGCCCTGGTACCAAAACATCTAATGTGAAAGGTCCACCCAAAGTAGTCTGGATGTGTGGTTTTGCTCTTGGGGGTTTGCCCAAAAGGATAAAATCATTACAGCAGCAGGCTGCTAAACGAGGGAGTGCGTGCGCCAACATCAGGGTTCACCAGTGGGGGGCTCCTCAAATGACCTGGAGGCAGCTGGTGATGGAGATGTGCAGGTTCAAACGGCAGCAGCCTCGTCCAGACATGCTGCTCATTCATCTGGGAGGGGCAAACGTGGACCTGAGGCATGCAGAATCTAGTCTGAATAGCATCAGGAGGGATTTGGCTCAAACGCATGCTATCTTCCCCCAGTGCCTGATTGTGTGGTCCAACATGCTAGTAGGAGGCTCCTGGACCAGTGCCGGAAATGAGCAAGCTGCAGCAAATGTCATTGATAGAATCAATCACGAAGCACAATCTTTCATAACTAGCCTGGGGGGGAAAGTTATCGCTCACAAGAACATTTGGCGTAACCTCTATCTCTCAAATAAAGCCATTAAAATGTTAACCGAAAACATACACAGATTTTTGGATGAGTGGGCGATGGGGGTCAATCCTAAATCAGAGGTCTTAAACACCACCTCAACAGCTATAGCGCCCCCTACAGACAGTGCAGGGCCTACTTCAGGCAGTTCACATGTCGGTCAGAACGCATCTCAGCCGCACAGCCCTCCAGCCACCTCCTCAGCTCCTGCTGTTGCATCAAGCTCAGCTCCTGCAGCCACCTCCTCTGCTCCTGCTACCACCTCCTCTGCTCCTGCTGTTGCATCAAGCTCAGCTCCTGCAGCCACCTCCTCTGCTCCTGCTGTTGCATCAAGCTCAGCTCCTGCAGCCACCTCCTCTGCTCCTGCTGTTGCATCAAGCTCAGCTCCTGCAGCCACCTCCTCTGCTCCTGCAGCCACCTCCTCTGCTCCTGCTGTTGCATCAAGCTCAGCTCCTGCAGCCGGTGATCATGAGGAAGTGACTCCAGAAGACTCGGGAAACTCCACCGCCTCTCACCAGTGCTCCCACAAGGTAAACCAGACCACTGATTTGATCATCCTCCCATTAAAGGGGCGCTAAGTGGTATTTGATTATGTCACTGATCATTAAAGGGGCACTAAGTGATATTGGGGGCCTCTCACCAGTGCTACCAGAAGGTAAACTAGGATAATTGATCATCCTCCCATTAAGGCGAGACACGGCAGGTGAAAACATCGTTTTTTTTAGCATCAGTCAATTTCGCGATTTTGTGCTAGTTTGCTACCTTAGCATGTATTCTACCACCCTACTACAACAACAAAGTCCGATTTGCACATTTAAGTGTTTATTTCATGACATTTTGTCTACTCGCGCCTATATATTTCTCCTAATTTTACCAAAAGTTCCCATTCTAAAGTGTCATGTACTACCGTGAACGTGATCCAAATCATATCGTGTCTGATACCGTTGGAAAGCCCTGTGTCTCCTACAAGACGCTATGCTATCCAAATATGGGCATTTCCTTTGTATTAGCAACCAATCGCGAAAGTTCAAAGACGAGTCTAAGCTGAGAACGCATTTCATTGGCTGTGTTTCAAGGCTGTTTTCTCAAAACGAGTTTTTCCCCACACGCCATGCAAAGGATCTCCACTTCTGCAGCACCTACATACACCAAACTTTCCAGTCTTATTCCTAACTATATTTGGAAGATATTTACAGAGGGATTTGTTGATATAGCATTCTTGGCATGATTTACATGACTTTTTATGCCTAAAAATAGGGCGAAAATCCACTTTTTAAGCCAATTGGCAGTATTTTCTGATTTACTGGAAAACAAAAGAAGATATTCATAATCCCCTCTGTAAATGTTTTTTTATTTGATATATGAACACAACAAAAAAATAATTTTCAACCTGGCTTTTTCCAATGGTCAGATCCTTCGCATCAAAATATATGCAAATTAGCGCATATTTAATGAGATATAGCCTAATTAGCATATTTAAACATTACATTAAAGAAAACTTGCAATACATTTTTTTCTCCTATTTAGGTGAGTATTCAACTGGTAAAGTTTTATGAAGATATCTTTAAGTTTAAAATTTTCCCCTATTCACCTGTAGTGTCTCGCCTTAACTCATTAACTGCCATTGACGTCTTTAAACGTCAATTTAGACACATACCTTGCCTGCCATTGACGTCTATAGACGTCAATTGTATTTTTCAATGGGGAGGGCTCATGAGTGGGCTTGGGAACGATCTGGCAGAGTTTCGGGCTTGTAAACAGATTGTACTAGCTAGATGGCAGCAGTGCCATTTGGATGATTAGTATCTGCCAGCAGAGTGCACATGCAGAGACAAACAGCAAGCTAACACACTGAAGATTGACCACAGTGGATCTAGTTTGCACGCGGTCCAGCATAAATATGCTTACCTCTTACATCAAGGATGGAAAACACGTGAACGATATGATCCATTTACATTGGATATTGCTATATAGAGAGCCGAAGTCCCGCCCCTTCCGTTTGCCTCCATGGGACCTATCTTTTGATTTTCTTTTAATGGCAGTCAATGGAGAAAGATAAATTATTTTCTGGTCCCGATTGTCTTGTGCCCTGAATTACCAATATGATGTTTGTCAATTTTAATGACAATTTTTCATGTAAAGACATTTGAAAAGTATGTCGTAACTGGTGAATTACAACATTGTGAAAGATCGTGTTTCCAACGACTACAAACACATGAGTCGCGTCAGTGACGTTAGACCAATTCACAGCCACGGCGCCAGCAACAGGTCTTATTTGAGCTTCCCCCTTGCCGATGAAAATATCATGAGTCAGAGGATTAAACACATCAGATAAGTTGTATTTCATTCATAGACTGTACAAACACTACTGTTAAGTGACTTAGCTGGCAGCAAGATGTAACCGTTAACTAGCATAATAGCTAGCTAACTAGCCAGCCTCTCGTTTGCTAGTTGGTGACGTGCATCGTCTGAGACGCGAGATGTAGTCCACTGAACGGATTCGCACAAAACTTACATAACTTTTAAAGTCTAACGAAAAACAGAACTTTATTCATGTGAAAAATTATCTTTTAAATTCCCACACATCATATGTGAAATGCACGGTCCAACTCGAACGGGACCAACAAATAATTGTTATCTCTCCATTGACTCCCGTGCATTAAAAATCGTGAAATAGGTCCCATAGACCGGAAGTAGAAGGGCGGGACTTCGGCTCTCTATAGAACAACTTTGCTAGTGCTAGCTTGCTAAGTCTACCGTCCTGTTCAGAGTCTATAGCGACCATCAGAGTCCCTAGCAACCTTGATGAGACTGATGAGATAACAGTGCAATCGTGGTTGACATACTACTGAAACGCTAATGTTAAAAAAATGATTTTCACAAAAAGATCGTTTTCTCCATTTTTTGGTCAAAAACAGGTGTTTTTAGCAAAACTAACCCATGTTTTACTGACGATTACTAAAGAACGGTAAACGATAGAAACAAACGTTTTTTTTCCTGGTGAAAGAAGAGAGTCTACTCTTTCATTTGGTAGCTTGTGTGTTTACATAGTCATAAAACTCACTGTTCCGTGGATCTTAGAAAAACAGTCAAAATGCTGTAAAATGTCTGGCAGTATGGAGCACTCTGCACTGAAAATGGCTGGCAGCCAATGAGTTAAAGGGGCGCTAAGTGATATTGGATTATGTCACTGATCATTAAAGGGGCGCAAAGTGATATTGGATTACGTCACTGATCATCAACTCATAACAGGGTGAACGGCGCTTCTGCTTTCACTTCGCGGCCCTCTATCGGCTATAACCGCACTATGTAACTTTACGAGGTGGGGTAGTCTATCAGTAGTTTGATGAAATAAGACATCAGAAACTACAAATTTTACTTGCTTCGATGTCGCAATACATCATACTTTCATGAAATCATGCAACATATTCTACCTTGTCTGTTATTTGATGGGTAAACAAATAGCGTGTGTGTGACAGAGAAAAAAGTGTTTTAGTGTTGCTTTAAAATTGGAGATACATATAGGAAGAAACCTCGGACAGATCCACGGCTCAAGGGCCCAACCCATCTGCCTAGGGTCACTTTCAGTAAATTTTTGGTCTCAGAAAGCTCAAATAGTGTAGGTAATAAATTGTCCATAGGGATTAGTAATTTTTTTAGGGAAAGTAATAGGTCGCTAGGACGCGTGGGCCTGGAATCCAGGCAAGGGGACCACAGCAGGCAATGGTAGGGCAATTACTCAGAATACCTAACAGTCTCAAGTGCGAGTTCTCATTTCTATTTGTTTATTTGCTTATTTGCTTATTTTGGGGGGGGGGGGGGTATAATGATAACTGCTCAACTTGTGAGCAGATGTGTGCAGTCTGCAATAATTTGACTCATCTTGTGTGTTGTTGTCCACCAGCAGCAGGTCAGAAAGAGCAATGAGAGTCCTGTGAAGGAGAACCAGACACATGGGAGCAGTGCACCCATCACAGGTACACACACACACACACACGCAGAAGCAGTGAACCCATCACAGGTACACACACAAGGTGTGAAAGCGGTAAAAAAAATACACCTGGCGGTGTCATGTACTCTTGGGTTGGCATGTGGTCCGACTGCGCACGTGTTGGATGGTAAACCTGCTGTGGTGAATTTGCAGTGCTACAACTGTGGCTCTGCGGCTCTGCAGTCAGACCATTCTCGTCTGAACTATTACTTAAAGTGTAACTCTCACCAAAATACAACCTAGGGTGTTTTTGCGAATGTACCAGAGTCAAACTTTCATTTAAAAGCATAATTGCATCGGAAGCGCGACGTTTAAGCTCGTTTTTGGGTCAAATGGCATTTTGAATGGGAATCGTACATATGATCGCGTCAAAATTGATATTGATATTTTTGAAACACTAAGAAGGCTCGACACAACATGAAACTTTGATCGAAATATCATCAGTGTCTCTACACATGAACTCATGCTTTGAGAACATTGTTTGTGTACACCGAGTTTACCAAAAGAACTCACTCCCTGCCAGTCAATAGCTGTTTATCCTTCCATAATGCTTCAGATCTTCAACCGTTGTTGTTGTTCAGTATGTCTAACACATCTAATGTAACCAATAGGGAGAACAAATGTAATGTCTCCAACAGTGATTGACTAAATGCTAATGCAATGCACTGTGTTTTTCTTTCAGGCCCTGGTACCAAAACATCTGATGTGAAAGGTCCACCCAAAGTAGTCTGGATGTGTGGTTTTGCTCTTGGGGGTTTGCCCAAAAGGATAAAATCATTACAGCAGCAGGCTGCTAAACGAGGGAGTGCGTGCGCCAACATCAGGGTTCACCAGTGGGGGACTGCTGGCATGACCTGGAGGCAGCTGGTGATGGATATGTGCAGGTTCAAACGGCAGCAGCCTCGTCCAGACATGCTGCTCATTCATCTGGGAGGGGCAAACGTGGACCTGAGGCATGCAGAATCTAGTCTGAATAGCATCAGGAGGGATTTGGCTCAAACACATGCTATCTTCCCCCAGTGCCTGATTGTGTGGTCCAACATGCTAGTAGGAGGCTCCTGGACCAGAAACATAAGTGAGAAAGCCGCAGCAAAAGTCATTGATTTTGTCAATCACGAAGCACAATCTTTCATAACTAGCCTGGGGGGGAAAGTTATCGCTCACGAGAACATTTGGCGTAAACGCCATCTCTCAAATAAAGCCATTAAAATGTTAAACGAAAACATACACAGATTTTTGGATGAGTGGGCGATAGGGGTCAATCCTAAATCGGAGGTCACAAACACCACCTCAACAGCTATAGCGCCCCCTACAGACAGTGCAGGGCCTACTTCAGGCAGTTCACATGTCGGTCAGAACGCATCTCAGCCGCACAGCCCTCCAGCCACCTCCTCTGCTCCTGCTGTAGCATCAAGCTCAGCTCCTGCAGCCACCTCCTCTGCTCCTGCTACCACCTCCTCTGCTCCTGCTGTTGCATCAAGCTCAGCTCCTGCAGCCACCTCCTCTGCTCCTGCTGTTGCATCAAGCTCAGCTCCTGCAGCCACCTCCTCTGCTCCTGCTGTTGCTTCAAGCTCAGCTCCTGCAGCCGGTGATCATGAGGAAGTGACTCCAGAAGACTCTCACCAGTGCTCCCACAAGGTAAACCAGACCACTGATTTGATCATCCTCCCATTAAAGGGGCGCTAAGTGGTATTTGATTATGTCACTGATCATTAAAGGGGCACTAAGTGATATTGGGGGGCCTCTCACCAGTGCTACCAGAAGGTAAACCAGGATACTTGATCATCTCATTAAGGTCCTTAATGAAAACCTATAGTTGAATAATGTAGCAAAACAAAAGGCCTTTATTTTAATGGGCAAATCTACAGGATTTAAAGGAACATGCCACCCCCAGGTGAAATTGGGTCACTCCCCGCAGTCCCTCGAGTTGAATGGGTGAGCCAAAGCGTTTTGTAGCCATCATGAACATGCCTCCAGAGAGAAGCACTGCAGTTTTTTTTCCCCTGACAGTACTCACTACCTGGAGATACGGAGATCCATGTGAAAAATCCATGTGCCATGTACTTTTAGAGAGATTTGAGTCTCTGAAACATGTTCTCTCTCCTCTTAGGTTATCCATGTGCCATGTACTTTTAGAGAGATTTGAGTCTCTGAAACATGTGCCCTGTACTTTTAGACAGATTTGAGTCTCTGAAACATGTTCTCTCTCCTCTTAGGTTATCCATGTGCCATGTACTTTTAGAGAGATTTGAGTCTCTGAAACATGTGCCCTGTACTTTTAGAGAGATTTGAGTCTCTGAAACATGTGCCCTGTACTTCTAGAGAGATTTGAGTCTCTGAAACATGTGCCATGTACTTCTAGAGAGATTTGAGTCTCTGAAACATGTTCTCTCTCCTCCTAGGTTATCCATGTGCCATGTACTTCTAGAGAGATTTGAGTCTCTGAAACATGTTCTCTCTCCTCCTAGGTTGTCGCCGCTTCACTCTGAATATAGACACGGCGCACCCAAACCTTTATCTGTCGAAGGGATACCGGAAGGTGGAGTGGAGCGCAGAAAGACAGCCGTATCCGTGTCCTCCACACAGATTTCTTAACAAATGTTTCCAGGTGATGTGTTTGCGGAGCATTTCTGATCGCCGCTACTTTGAACTCGAGTGGAGTGGAAGTGTTTGTGTATCGCTCTCGGTTGTGAACCCATGCTGGAGAAAGTGCTGGGCTGATGTGAAGTTTGGGTCAAATATTCTGACCTGGGCGCTGCAACTCTCCAGCACCTGCTGTTGTTTCTACCACAATGATGTGAAGATCCAACTTCCTCAAGTCACAAGCTCCACCATTGGAGTGTGTGTGGACTACTCTGTACAGCATTGGTGACACAGTCACCCTCCTTCATAGAGTCCAGACCACATTCTCTAATCCTCTCGTTCCTGGATTTGGTTTAGGTAGTAAATCAGCAGTGAGGCTCCTGTGATTCCCAAATGGATAAAGGTTGTCACAATATGGACA
This sequence comes from Sardina pilchardus, assembly GCF_963854185.1. Lineage (NCBI taxonomy): Eukaryota > Metazoa > Chordata > Actinopteri > Clupeiformes > Clupeidae > Sardina > Sardina pilchardus. Next base: position 1,683,111 of record NC_085011.1, on the reverse strand, counting down.
TCGTATTGCCCATAAACACATAACTATTGTGTTCTATTATATTGTAAGTTATACACATCGTATTGCCCATAAGCAAATAACTATAGACATATTGTGTTATATTATAAGTTATACATATTGTACTGCTGTTCACACCATGTCCTCTTTTCCCCATAATCTGTGTCTGTATTGTGGAATATCAGAATTGTGAACAGTGTGCTCTGTGTTTTTGCATCTGCTTATGTACAGTGCGTATTGGCCTTGGATTTATTTTTTAATTTTACAGTGTTCTTGGGCAACTTGAAATGTGCTTATAAATAAATTGTGTTGTTGTTATTATTATTATTATTTTCTATTAAACCTCTCCTATGGTCAGGCCAACTCTAACAAATCTTGACTAAATCTGGGTGACTTCAATCATTATAAACCCATATCCCTCTGCTGCTTATATAAAGTCCTTGGGAGGGTAGTGACAGTGATAATTTTTCGATGTTTGGATGTCTTAAACGGCACAGAAGCTGCTTTAGTGTAGATATCCAGTGACCTCCTCTGTGTAGCTGCTGCTGGACATCAACCTCCTGGACTTCAGTGCAGCCCTTTGACGACATCTGTCATCAGCAGTGTCCGTCACTGGTTCTCTTCCCACCTCACTGACCGGATAATGAGCTGCTGTTACAGTGCAGTGGAGTTCCTCAGGGCTCTGTTAAGGGGCCTCTGCTGTTTACCATCTAACTGGTGTTTCTGACAGTTGTATAAAATACAAATACTCCTCAGCTGTTGGGAGAGCCCAGTGGCAAAGAAAACCCAAAACAGCATTGGCTACCTGTAAGGGCTGTTCACATCAGGAACAAAAACTATAACCATGACGGCAAGAGTCCCCACTGACCAATGATAAGAGAAGTCTCCCTTTATGTTGATCAATGTTATGGCTAAAATTTGAGATTCAGATTGTCAGTTTATTTTTATTATTATTGTTCTCAGAATTGCTCTGAAAGTGATTAGCTAACAGTATCGTTCATCATTCATATTAGTGAGGCCGATGTTCTTTTTTTTTTTTACTGTTCTGTCAGTATTTCACTAACAAATAAATATTTTGTGCACAGACTCAACAGGTCAAGTTATTTTAACTTCAGCATGTAAAAGCTGTGGACAAAATAGTTTGACTGACAATTTGGCAGCAATTGTTCCAAGTTGTGTGCAGGTGGTGGCTTATTAAAGAATATTCTGTCCAACATGACCCCCTTGGACACATAGGTAGGTTTTAACATCCTTTTCACGTTTGAGAATAAGTTGTTCAAATTAACCCTAGGTTAATTACAGAGACCTGTACTGGTCTCCCTTTTATAGAGACCTGAGCGAGATGCTGTACTGGTCTCCCCTTTATAATTATAGAGACCTGATGGAGATGCTGGGCCGGTCTCCCCTTTATAGAGACCTGAATGAGATGCTGTACTGGTCTCCCATTTATGAAGACGAGAGAGACGCGGTATGGAGCCCCTGGCTGAACGACTCCACCAGCTCAACACAAGCCTGTAGATGGAAGGACCAAGTGGATATCTATAGCACGTGTGTGTGTGTGTGCTTCACTGTGGACCAAGTGGATATCTATAGCACAACATGTAACAAGTCAATTCTCAGAACGGATAGAAAGTCAGAAAAGTTTGTATCTAAATGTAGAAACCTTACAGGCCAGATCTGGATGTCACTCGTCAGTGTGAAGGTATGTGTCTTGGGGTTCCTACATCAGCCAGCAGCCGGCCCAATGGATACCCTGTCTCAGCTGAATTACTGAAGCTAAGCAGGAGAGGGCCTGGTCAGTACTTGGATGGGAGACCTCCTTGGAAAACTAGGTGGTTGCTGGTGTTTGGCCAGTAGGTGGCAGTCTTCCTTCTGGCCAAAAAGTGTGTGTGTGTGTGTGTGTGTGTGTGTGTGTGTGTGTGTGTGTGTGTGTGTGTGTGTGTGTGTGTGTGTGTGTGTGTGTGTGTGTGTGTGTGTGTGTGTGTGTGTGTGTGTGTGTGTGTGTGTGTGTGTGTGTGTGTGTGTGTGTGTGTGCGTGCGTCGCACCCTTGTCCTGCGCTGTTGTGCGTGCGTCGCACCCTTGTCCTGCGCTGTTGTGCGTGCGTCGCACCCTTGTCCTGCGCTGTTGTGCGTGCGTCGCACCCTTGTCCTGCACTGTTATATTATTGTCCTGTTATAGAAATGTATTAAGGTACAAATTTGTATGTTCCCAAACTACCCTTTTATTGAAGGCATTATGTACACAACACAATTTGTTGACTACAAAAATAAGACAATCAACTCAAGGTAAGAGGAAAAGCGTAAACACAGAACCTTTATAGAATTTTATATATACAAAGGAAAAACGTAAACACAGAACCTTTATATAATTTTATATATACAAAAGAAAAATAAATCAGAAAGCTTGAATAGCTGGTGCTGAGGTCTGAACATACACTGAAGTATCCACACGGTTACCAGTGCTGCAGCCTTAGGCACCTTTGAACAGGCAATACTGTATTGTGTGTGTGTGTACACCTTTAAACAGGCAATACTGTATTGTGTGTGTGTGTGTACACCTTTGAACAGGCATTACTGTATCATCAACATCAACTTGATGTGTCATTACATAGACACCACAGGTGGGGAAATCAGCTCAGTGTGTGTGTGTGTGTGTGTGGGTGTGTGTTTGTCCGTCCTTGAAGTACACCAGGTGGACTAGTGTAGAGTAGTGTGTGTGTGTGTGTGTGTGTGTGTGTGTGTGTGTGTGTGTGTGTGTGTGTGTGTGTGTTTTGAGGGGTGGTCAGTTGTGGAATTAATTAGCAGGTTTCTGTTCTTCACCCTCCCTCTCCCACTCCTGCAGAAACTGCCGGAGGTTCAGCTTCAGGCGCTCGATGCCTTGAGCCGACAGGGCGCTGCCGTCCGGGCTGGAGAGTTCCGGCCCGATGTTCTCGTGGGAGAGGACCCTTCCCCCCAGCTCCGCTACTATCGCATGCGCCCCACGATTGATGGCGTCGTTGATTCTGCCCGCTGATGACGAGGGCCTCGCGCCCAAAGCTTTGGGCGCGCAGGCTGGCAGCATGTCGGACCAGGCGATCAGGCAGCGGGGGTAGTCGCCGTGCAGGCGCGCCAGGTCCTTCCTGATGGTGTTGAGCAGGTGCGTCGGGTTCGTCACGTTGTTGTTCACTCCCAGGTGCACCAGCAGGAGGTCGGGGCGGCGCCACTTGTGTTTGCGCTTTACGCTGGTCATCTCGACCACCAGCGCACTCCAGGTGGTCACCTGGAACCACAGACAGTCAAAGATATGGACAGTCATCACGCAGACGTCACTGATCTATAAAGAATACCTGGATAGAGCATCTACGTCAAAATTCTGAAGCCTACATGGCGGCGGCCATTATGGGACCACTTGCCATAGGAATGCATAGACAGTAAAAGACAGTAAAAGAATGTTGCCGTTCTGCAACAATGGAATTGGAACACCACGCCGCCATTATGGGACCACTCGGGACAGTTCCATTGGCTTCATTGTTGATGGGTCAGCAACAATGAGATAGTCTATCCAGGTATTCTTTATAGATCAGTGGTAGACGTCAGCAGAGACATGCGAAGCACTAGCTGGTCTGCTAGTTTTTCTGTGCAGACTCAGGGGACATAGATGTGACGTTGGCACGTAGCCTGACACGTGTAAAAGGCCATTCACACCAAGAACTATAATGGTAACTATAAACAAATATCGCTCTCGTTGATATAAGTAGGAGTTAAGGGCCATTCACACCAAGAACGATAACTATAATGGTAACTATAAACAAATATCGCTCTCGTTGATATAAGTAGGAGTTAAGGGCCATTCACACCAAGAACGATAACTATAATGGTAACTATAAACAAATATCGCTCTCGTTGATATAAGTAGGAGTTAAGGGCCATTCACACCAAGAACGACAACTATAATGATAACTTTAAACAAATATCGCTCTCGTCAATATGAATGATGACATTCACACATAAACTATAACGACAATAAGAACTATATCATTGGGGATCACTTTCTGAGTGATTTTGAGAACGATTAAAAGGTAACAGCCAATCAGAACCCATCACATTATTAACATGAGAGACTTTTTTTATCATTGGTCAGTGTCGATGCTTTTATCGTTATGTTCATAGTTATTGTTATAGTTATTGTTCTGGGTGTGAGCGGCCCTTAACTGTTATGATAGCTGCTCCAAGATAATGTGATTCTCACGATGATGTGATTGGTGCTGCTGCGGCAAGATAATGTGATTCTCACGAGTGATTGGTGGGCTGTGGCAAGATAATGTGGTTCTCACGAGTGATTGGTGCTTACCTGGAACACCTTCATGCTGTTGGAACTTGTCTTCACGCCGCGTGGCGGCTCGCTTGTCAGCCATTGGGCCAGATCGGTCAGAGCGTCCCCACACATCCACACCGTCTTGGGGGGACGGATGATGGTAGCAGGTGCTGAACGATCGAGGACGAAGAAAAGTAATTCAGAGAAACCATAAATTGTCCAAATCCACCCACTTTTTATTATACATATACTATACATATGTTATTATATGGACATTATACATATATGTTATTATAGGGATATTAGAAAGTTTAACTGGATGGTCTACCCCCCATGGTCATTACCCATTCTAAATGTGTGTAAATGTGTGTAAACCCTCTTAGTGTGTGTGTGTGTGTGTGGTACCTGTGATGGATCCACTGTTCCTGTGTGTGTGTGTATGTGTGTGTGTACCGGTGATGGGTGCACTGCTCCCATGTGTCTGGTTCTCCTTCACAGGACTCTCATTGCTCTCTTTGACCTGCTGCTGGTGGACAACACAAAACAGATCAAACTATTGCAGACTATTGCAGACCCCCCCACCCCCCCAAAAAACTGACTTGAGACAGACTGCTTTAACTCATTCTCCAACTAACAACATTTGACCAAATCTGACTCTGTGTGTGTGTGTGTGTGCGTGCGTAAGTGCGTGTGTTTAACTTGTTTATGTTGTAGGAAATATGTGGGTCATCTTTGTTAACTTCTTTATGTTATAGGAGATATGTGGGTCATCTTTGTTAACTTCTTTATGTTATAGGAGATATGTGGGTCATCTTTGTTAACTTCTTTATGTTATAGGAGATATGTGGGTCATCTTTGTTAACTTCTTTATGTTATAGGAGCTATGTGGGTCATCTTTGTTAACTTCTTTATGTTATAGGAGCTATGTGGGTCATCTTTGTTAACTTCTTTATGTTATGTAAAGAACATAAAAAGGTCTGAAAACCCAGCTCTTCAAAGAACATCTCCTCTCATAGCACTACTTCAGACAATCGCACTCACTCATGCACTTATTCACTTATTTATGCACTTATTAGACCCACTGATGCACTTATTGTATTCTTTATTGTTGTTCGAAATGCTCTTAAAAAACCTAATTGGTTTTTTTTTCCATGTTGTAAGTCGCTTTGGTTAAAAAGCGTCAGCCAGGCCCCGGCAGTGGCGCAACTGGCTGGGGCACCTGCACCGTACGCTGGCGACCCGGGTTCGATTCCCGCCCCGTGGTCCTTTCCAGATCCCACCCCGACTCTCTCTCCCACTCACTTCCTGTCGTTCTCTCTACTGTCCTGTCCAAATAAAGGCATAAAAAGCCCAAAAAATAATCTTAAAAAAAAAAAAAAAAAGCGTCAGCCAAATGAAATGTAATGTAATGTATGTATGTTATCATCTTAATTTACCTTAAAGGAGAATTGTATTTTGTTTGGTGCAGGTGTGACTCCCATCGCCCACTCATTCAGGAAAGCTTCGATGTTGGTTTTGAACAGGTTCGCTCCAGCGCAGGTGAGGCTGTTACCCTTATGGCGATAGTGATCGATCCGAATGTTCTTATGCGAGACAAACCTCCCCCCCAGTTCAGCAACAATAGCATGAGCTCCGTCATTGATCGCATCGTGACGTGTGCTCAGGATCTCCATGGGCTTGGTGCCTTGCTTCTTGGAGTATTTTGGCAGGATGTCGGACCACACGATCCGGCACTGGGGGAAGGTGTTGTGTACGGAGGTCAGGTCCTTCTTGATGACGCTCAACGCATTCACTAAGTCCTCTTTTACGGGGATGATGTCGTCTCTCATGTGGATGATGAGCATGTCTGGAGAGGGCCAGGTCTCTAGGTGGACGCTAAGCTGGTGGACCAATCTCTTCCATAGCTGGATCGGCTCTCGACTCCAATACATCCGCACCCTGGTCCTATCCGGACCCAGTGCACTGCCATACGTAGGCAACTGCATCTTCTTAGAGACTGCAGCTACCAGACAGCCACCACAAATCCAGACAGTTTTAAATTTACAGGGAGCAAAGCCTGAGAGATAAAACAGGGCACATAGTGCTGTAAGCAGACAGTTTTAAATGTACTGGCAGCAAAGCCTGAAAGATAAAACAGGGCACCTAGTGCTGTAAGCAGACTGTTGACACCATAGATATATAGATATAGATATAAAGAGGTAGATATAGATATATATGGTTGACACAATGTATATTGCTCAATTTGGGGACCCGGGTTCCAATCCAACCTAAACTTGCTCCCAAGTGTGCGATTAATCCAACATTGCTAACCTTGCCCCCAAGTGTGTGATTAATCCAACTGAACCCAACATTACTAACCTTGCTCCCAAGTGTGCGATTAATCCAAAATTGCTAACCTTGCTCCCAAGTGTGCGATTAATCCAACCAAACCTTGCTCCCAAGTGTGCGATTAATCCAACATTGCTAACCTTGCTCCCTAGTGTGCGATTAATCCAACATTGCTAACCTTGTTCCCAAGAGTGCGATTAATCAACCTAACCTTGCTCCTAAGTGTGCGATTAATCAACTGAGCCTTGCTCCCTAGTGTGCGATTAATCCAACATTGCTAACCTTGCTCCCAAGTGTGCGATTAATCCAACCTAACCTTGCTTCCAAGTGTACGATTAATCCAACATTGCTAACCTTGCTCCCAAGTGTGCGATTAATCCAACATTGCTAACCTTGCTCCCTAGTGTGCGATTAATCCAACATTGCTAACCTTGCTCCCTAGTGTGCGATTAATCCAACATTGCTAACCTTGCTCCCAAGTGTGCGATTAATCCAACCTAACCTTGCTTCCAAGTGTACGATTAATCCAACATTGCTAACCTTGCTCACAAGAGTGCTATTGATCAACCTAACCTTGCTCCCTAGTTTGCGATTAATCCAACTGAACCTTGCACCCAAGTGTGCGATTAATCCAACATTGGTAACCTTGCTCCCTAGTGTGCGATTAATCCAACATTGCTAACCTTGCTCCCTAGTGTGCGATCAATCCAACCTAACCTTGCTCCCAAGTGAGCGATTAATCCAACATTGCTAACCTTGCTCCCAAGTGTGCGATTAATCAACCTAACCTTGCTCCCTAGTGTGCGATTAATCCAACTGAACCTTGCACCCAAGCGTGCGATTAATCCAATATTGCTAACCTTGCTCCCAAGTGTGCGATTAATCCAACCTAACCTTGCTTCCAAGTGTGCGATTAATCCAACCTAACATTGCTCCCAAGTGTGTAATTAATCCAACTGAACCTTGCACCCAAGTGTGCGATTAATCCAACATTGCTAACCTTGCTCCCAAGTGTGTGATTAATCCAAAATTGCTAACCTTGCTCCCAAGTGTGCGATTAATCCAACCTAACCTTGCTTCCAAGTGTGCGATTAATCCAACCTAACATTGCTCCCAAGTGTGCGATTAATCCAATCTAACCTTGCTCCCAAGTGTGCGATTAATCAACCTAACCTTGCTCCCAAGTGTACGATTTATCAACCTAACCTTGCTCCCAAGTGTGTGATTAATCGTTTGAAGTCTGCTTTCTAGAAACACCAAATTGTTCAGAACAATGTCTCTACCGACTGAGATTGCGACTGTGGTTAGAAAACAAGCCTTTCTTGAAGCACACCCCTGATGAACGACTATTGCTCCCTGTAGCTAATGTCCTGTTCCTGTCAGATGTGGGCCAAAGTCACTATTTGGCAAGACTTCATGCTGAAGTCCGAGTGACGTTCCAAGTCAAGGCAGAGATGTCCCAAGCAAGGCCAAGTCCAAGTCCTTTTTGGAGTCCAAATTGTTTTAGTCCTAAACATCCTCTGCTCTCTATCTCAGGAAAAGTAAAACTGAACACTGGTTTTGAATTTTTGATATTATGAGTCTAGCCTTTAGAGTTATGGGTGTAAACATGAAATGCCATCAGTTGTTGATGATTCTGTGATCGTTTCGGTACATTGTTCAGGTTACCTATCTACCTACCTACCTCAGTGATGATCAATTCAAAATGATTTGTATTTTATCAAAATATAACTATTTCGTGCCCATATCAACTTCAGCAGCCACAAGTCATTACAAGTCACGGGGCAAAGTCTGAGTCAAGTCTCAAGTCAATAGCATGGAAGTCAAGTTGCAAGTCATTTCTGTGATTCTAGTGATTCTAGTCTGACTCGGGTCCAAGTAATGTCTGTGATTCTAGTGATTCTAGTCTGACTCGGGTCCAAGTAATGTCTGTGATTCTAGTGATTCTAGTCTGACTCGGGTCCAAGTCATGTGCCTCAAGTCCACACCTCTGCTTCCAACTAATCTCCACAAAGACATCTGGCACTGATAAGGCTTTGTTCTCAAATGTACGTACATCTGGCCCAGAGTGTGTGTGTAAATTGCACTAAGAGTGTGTGTGTGTGTGTGTGTGTGTGTGTGTGTGTAAACTGCACTAAGAGTGTGTGTGTGTGTGTGTGTGTGTGTAAACTGCATTCAGTGTGTGTGTGTGTGTGTGTGTGTGTGAAACCTGCACTAAGAGTGTGGTACCTGTGATGGGTGCACTGCTCCCGTGTGTGTGTGTGTGTGTGTGTGTGTGTGTGTGAAACCTGCACTAAGAGTGTGTACCTGTGATGGGTGCACTGCTCCCGTGTGTGTGTGTGTGTGTGTGTGTGTGTGTGTGTGTGTGTGTGTGTGTGTGTGTGTGTGTGTGTGTACCTGTGATGGGTGCACTGCTCCCATGTGTCTGGTTCTCCTTCACAGGACTCTCATTGCTCTTTCTGACCTGCTGCTGGTGGACAACAACACACAAGATCAGTCAAAAGTATTGCAGACGTACCTCCTACATCAGAAAATGTGTCTCCTAGAGAAGCAAACACTCGTTCTGAGAAATTCCATGGAGCAAAAGCTTCCGTTACCCACATAAAACGTCCGTTACCCAACTCTCAAATGCAGCATACAATAACAATGCATCCAAATAATCAAGTCTACCTACCAAGCCCTCTCTGGCATGAAGCGGGGGTCACACTGACCAGTGGCAAGCAGCAGATCATGTTCGCTATGATCACATTTGCTACGATCATGTTTGCTACGATCATGTTTGCTACGATCATGTTTGCCATGATCACGTTTGCTACGATCATGTTCGCTACGATCATGTTTGCCATGATCACGTTTGCTACGATCACGTTTGCTATGATCACGTTTGCTACGATCATGTTTGCTACGATCATGTTTGCCATGATCACGTTTGCCATGATCACGTTTGCTACGATCACGTTTGCCATGATCACGTTTGCTACGATCATGTTTGCCATGATCACGTTTGCTACGATCATGTTCGCTACGATCATATTTGCCATGATCACGTTTGCTACAATCATGTTTGCTACGATCATGTTTGCCATGATCACGTTTGCCATGATCACGTTTGCTACGATCATGTTTGCTATGATCATGTTCGCTGTGATCACGTTCGCTATGATTGGGCAGCAGAACCGTTCGCTATGATTGGGCAGCAGAATCGTTCGCTATGATTGGGCAGCATAACAGCTAAGACTGGTCTGAGTGTTACGCTTGAAGCTGCAGGTGGAGAGTCTGGCAGAATGAGGGGACTTGGCTGAAATGTTGAACGTATACAACTCTCATGCCCCTCCCCACCTACCGCCGAGCACCCTTCCATCGACTTTGTGCTTGTTAGTGATTGTGCACTAACTGGTGTTGACAGTCAGATCTGCCAACTATCATACAGCCTTGTGCTTACTGGACCAGAAAAAAAACCAGGATCAGTTGATTTTTGTAAAACAAATAACAGGCCCTAGGTGGAGGTAGAAGCGCAGGTGTTTTTCTAAAAGTGGCTGATTTATGTTGTTCTGTCGCATATCCTCATACTATCGGTTTTCACATCTCCAGTGTGATCACATATTATTTAAAGTTTCACATAGCATTTCAGACGAGAAAAATGTCATAATTTTTACCTTAGTCGTGGGACATGAGACGCCTTCTGATGTGGGGCTAACCTTCCACTCCCACTTAAAGACGAAATTTCTGATGTTGGTTTTGAATATTTTCACACCACTGCTTTCGAGACGTTTACCATTACGATGATTGAGTTTAAGATTATAGTGTTCAGGCCTAATGTTTCCGTGGCCAATAGTTGCTCCCCCGAGGTCAGCAATCATGGCGTGCACTCTGCCGTTAACCACGTCGTAAAACCCGTCCACCGCCTGGTCAACATTTGCCTCGCTGCAGGAAGTGCGGGGCTCGTGCAGGAAGTCCGACCACACGATCAGGCACTGGGGGAAGAGGTTTCGTATGGCCGCCAGACTCCTCTGGATGGTGACCAGCAGCTCCTCTGTGCTCTTGGGGTTCATTTCCCTGATCTGCAGGTGGATGACGAGCAGGTCTGGAGCGGGCAGCAGCAGTTGGAACTGTCTCAGCTTGGGCACGAGCTTGTACCAGCTCGGTATGTACCCGTTCCAGTAGGTGCGGACTCTCGTGCCGTTCTCGCTCTGCGGCGGCATCTTGGGGTCCGATGCACGAGAGGCCAACCCGACCAGCCCATCGCCACACACCCACACCTTCTTCAT